>NC_056600.1:8284950-8387960 GCF_018340385.1 Cyprinus carpio | reverse complement strand
CGGGGAGCACGGCCGTGTTGACAAAGGAAGACACTCAGATGTGGACACAAGAGAGGCAGTGCAGAGTAAATGAGGCACACATGCAACGGTGCCACGTCAAACACATACACGGCTCGCAAGAAAACAGTGTGGACTGGAGTTTCGGTAAAAGTTTCGATATTTGCCGTTAGAGGGTGCCTTGCCAACAGGAGCACTTATTATGGTTTCCACAAAAAATTTTTGCGATTAACTCATCCCTCCTGTTGTACGAACCCATGAATCGAAGTGTCAAATCACCGCCGGCCTCACGGAGAGAGCTGTGCTGTTCTTAACCGTAGGACACAACCCTTCCTCTCTCGTGCTAACTCCGTCCACGCATGGTTGACTTATCCCTCAAGTAGCCAAGGAGCAATGGCCAATAAATCTTTGACAGCCACACCGGATAGCAACCTCTTACAGCCACCAGCAACCACGTCATGGGAGACTTCCCTTTAAACAGAGCAAAAGGCATCTGTTGTGATAGACGCGCATAGAAAACATGGTTTTGCTCTGTTTGGAGCTCATTGGAGCAAACAAGAAGCATCCGATCAGGGGCTACACGAGTGGGGCTAGCATGGAAGAGCACTGCGCAATAAGTATGAGCTAAGAGGTAAATCAGTGCTAAGAACCAGGCTACAAAAACGCTAGACAACGTGACCAACCACCGAGCAACATGAGGTAACCCCCCATAACACACCGACAACCACATACCCCACCCAGGAACACCTTAGCAATGCCCAGCCCCGGATAGCAATGCCCATCAAGCCACCAAGAACGCCCTAGCCAACTGCCTACAACATCTAGTAACCACCCAGTTGACCAAGCATTTCTACAACCACCAGAACACCTTAGCAACTCCCTAGCAACCCATTCAGGACACCCTAGCAACGAGTGCAGGTCAGGAAGAGTTGTTACTATTGGTACACATTCAGGAGGAGGTTAGTCCGTGTATAAGGGCTCGTTAATTGATTGGTTTGTTTTGTATAGGTTATGGTGCAAAAACCATTAAAAAAGAGTTAAAATAGTTTTGAAATGCGAGTGTCCGTTATGTGGTAGGCATTGTTGGCTGTGTGGGAATGTTGTGTGTCTTTTGGGGTTTGGTGTGGTAATTTTCGCGAAAAGAGCCCAGCATTTCAAGAAGAGTAAGAATCTTAAAAAAACGTGTAATACAAAAACTCGCTAAACTCATATTAAGTAACTAAATGTATTATAGTATTTTGTTTTTTTTTTTTTACTCCTTCCCCCAGCTTTTACTTGTCCAGTTTTGAAATATGTTAAATATGTTGCAGGGCCCGGCCCAAGCCTTTATGAGGCCAACTCTGTGCTGCCAGGTATGACTGATTATTGTCAATGCTTGATTAGTCACACACTATACATCTAACTCACGTCATTATCAGGTTTTATTTGCTGTAGCTTTTTTTGGTGTTGCTTACATCATACCAATGTTTTTACCTTCTATATTTTTACTGTAACAGAGCAAACTCACAAGAGTGGTCAGGTTGTAATAATTTGCACTCCTAACATTTAAAGTCCTTACAGGACTAAGTGGCATACTTATGTGCTTACTGAAAAGTTAGCTAAATAAAACCAGCAGACAATGCAATTTACAGAACAGAATATTATTTTAACCAACATAAATTATCATACACAGCACCGAAAAAAAAAAAAAACAGCAAGCCAGCTGTACAGAAACAACAACACCTCTTAATCTCTTAATATAAGTATCAACTGAGGCATAATGATATTGGAATACGCATAGCCAGACCCCCAAAGGTAGGCTAAGATAAATAATGTTAAGCTGTTATCAGTACCAATTTTATGAAACAGAATTGTTTTATTACAAAAATATATGGTAGGCTGGTTTTTTTTTTTTTTTACACAGAAGGCAAAAACTTTCATCTAAATCTAGCTTACTAAAACTGTTATATTATATTATATCGCAGGTTAAGTAACATTGGTTGCCTGGCTGGAGTGAGATGCATGACAACAAATAATAAAATACACACTGCCCTTTACCCACATGTGCGTCTACCAGTGTACATTTTTTTAACAATTAAACTTTAAAAATAGCCTATAATTATTTTTTAAACTCTAAGTTGTGGCATAAAATTCACTAAAAGTCACGTTTTTTATTCAGGAAGATAAAACATGCCAAAAATGTGTCTCCTAGTAAAACAGACTTTTAAGATTAAATGATATGAAAGACATCTGGTAACCAGTAGATGGCAGCACAGGATCAATCAGCTCATTACCATTTCACTCCCTATTATTTGTCACGCCTTTCTTTTTGGATCATTATAAAAATGATAATTATACACGATATACTATTGTAGTGTACTGCTAAAGTATAAATAAACTGGGAGTTAATTAATTAAAGACACAAAAAGTAATAACCATATAGTACAGGATCACAGTGTGAAAGGGGCTGGGGCGCCGTATGTACAGCCACTGGCTCGTCTACAGATGTAGGCTTTGTACTCTTAAAACAAGGTGGTCACTTAAATAGCTATAGCTCTATTTTTAATTCTATTTTTTATTCATGAAGATGAAAAATGCCAAAAATGGGGTGTGAGTCTTAAGTCAAGCTAGACATAGGGGACGAGGAGAACTTTTATAAGATGTCGAAATGAATTATACAATATTACCACTGGTAACAGTAGAGGTGTGCAGCGACCTAGGAAATGCACGTCGCTGAACAGTTCAGCCATTTCCACTCCCTAGATTTGTCACGTCTTGCTTTTGGTCATTAATGCACAGCTCTGTTTTGATATCAGCTTGTCAGATAGTTCATCCGTCCATTGCCTACAATATTATCACGGTCAAAGTGTCAATCATAGCAGTGACTCGCGGAACAGTTCACTGATTACACTCGCGTATTTATTTTTTTTCAACAAAAACTTTTCTTAAAATTTAAAAGATATTGAGAACGTATTTTTTTTTGTTAAATGTGAAAATCTG
The DNA here is from genome assembly GCF_018340385.1 of Cyprinus carpio. NCBI lineage: Eukaryota > Metazoa > Chordata > Actinopteri > Cypriniformes > Cyprinidae > Cyprinus > Cyprinus carpio. The sequence continues at coordinate 8,384,984 of NC_056600.1, read as the reverse complement.
CCAGTAAATAGAACAGTAAACGTGTGAAAAGATTATTTTAAAGTGTCTACATTCACAAACCTACGTAAACACATCTGATCGATTCTGATCTGATTTGTGCATGACGCTGTCGCTATGGAAGTAATAAGATGATGCGATGATAGATTTTTATTTTTTAATTAATTTGATAGTTGATTTTGTATAACTACCATTGTCCATTGACACCATATATCACAACAAATATAAAGTAAAAAAAAAATTCAAGCTGAATTTCATGTACTCTTTGGGGCCCCCTGGTGACCACGGGGGCCCTAAGCAGCCGCTTAGTTCGCTCTGCATTCGGCCGGCTCTGTACGGAAAGCACATCTCTCCAGCTCTCTCTCCCTCACAGACGCACATACAGTTTGCACACGTTACAATCTGGTCTACTTTCAGGTTTGGCTCCAGTATATAGCATAAATGCAAAAAGACTAATAGGCCATATGCCTATACAATAAATATTTAATAAGTGTGTCCACCAAACGAAGTTTATCGCAGCCAGCTGAAAAAAAATATCATGGCGCTCTTCTTAAAACGACCAGCTGGTGGCGCGGTGTGAAAACGTTTTGGTGGCGCAGCGTTTTTTCAGCTGAGATGCTTTAGCTGCTATCTGGAATATCCACGGAGGCAAGTCTGCAACGTATTACCCGTATCCCATTTTTACTACAATTTTACTACACATAAAAAAGCAGTAACCAGTAATATTGACTTCTCCATTGTTGTAGGCATTGCGTTTTGTACAAGTAGGGATGGGTTGGTCGCTATTTGTCCCACCCAGTGTTGCCAACTAAATTTCAGGGGGGTAGAGTTACTGCTGAAGGAAGGTGCTGATTTGTTGCTTAACGTTGCTAAATGACGCTTTGTGATGCCATTGCTGATGACTACATCATTAACGTGTAACTAACAACGCAAAAATGTGTCACTACATCAAGTATCAACAAAAAATATATTTTATATATGTTCATTTAGTTTTGTTGGTAAAATAAAATAATGTAAACGTATCCATATAACTGTTTTTTTTAATACAACATTGAATTATTGAACTTACACAATTTTTGACAAATTTTTTTTTTTTTTTTAAATTAGCTAGTAAACTAGTAAAACTACACATTCTTAACAATTATAGTTTTAAGCAGTGTATTAGCAGTTAGTACGCTACACTCTAAGAAACGTCTCTAAAAATAGGACACAATCGACTATGTTAATATTAAGGAATTTTCTGTATTAATGTTTCAGTTTTTTTTTTTTTTTACCTGCTTTTTAAATTACTCACTGTATTTTGTGTGGTCGGGTTACAGGCGTATACAATGGATAATGAATAATGTGTAAAAGATAATAGATATAGGAAAATTTCAGTGTAACTTTTCAATTTTTTCTAGATATTTTTTCTTACTTGTGTACTAACAGATCAACAGTCACAGATAAAAGCTACGAACAAGGTGTAGTATCATAAATGAACAATTATTCAATTATTATTAGGTGAAACTGAACCATTGCAAAAAAGTCAGCAAAACTTAATTCATGTAATGTGATGTACTATAGGCACTCTTGGTTTCCTCTTGTGTAATTTAGATGTGAAAAATGTCGTGTGCCTTTTTATTTTGTTTGAATAAAACAATACTAGGACCTACTAGGACCTTGACAAACAGATCTGTCACCATCAACATTTGGCAATTTTCATCAACTTCCGGTACATCCTGGTATAGACACATTATGCCTCCTAAAAAATGTTAAGAACATCTCCTTGTGAGGAGGATGCTGTTGTCACAATGATCGTGTAACTCCTCCCAGTTAATGGAGCAGCAGAAAGGGATCTATAAAAATATGTTATCGCAGCAGCAAGAGAACTTCAAATGTTTTATTCAGTTGATCATGGATGGGGAACTAACAAAAGAATTCGGATAGTGTTATCAGAGATGTACAGGAGCTCTGAAGACCAGCTTGGAATTTACCCAAACAAAGTTTGAAGAGGAGAAGATAGGATGCACTGAGATTGAAGCAAAGATAAGGGCATTCGAGACAAACATCACTACTTCCAAGCAGGAATTGGATGCAATGTTCACAAGCTTGTACTACATTGAAAACCAGAGCAGTGAGAACAAAATATTTTAATTGCTGGGCATTGCTGACGAGAAAGGACGAGAAAGGCGAGAATTTGTGTGAATCATAGAAAAAAGTGTGTGAAATGTTTTCAAAAAATTTGGGCTTAGATGGAATACACAATGGACACTGAGCGTGCCCAGAGACTTGGTCAGTTTCAGGAGAGGGGAAGGCCAAGGAAAATTGTTGTCAAACTTCTTCGCATTAAAGATCGCGGAGAGCTGATTCTTTCTTCTGCCCAGAAAATTAAAGGGCAATTAGGATCTACATTAACGAAGATTTCTCTGAAGCTGTGCAACATAGGAGGAAAGAGTTGTGGCCGAAGTTGAAAAGCTTGCCAGAGAGAGAGGTGATAAAGCGAGTTTGAAGTATGATAAACTGATTATCACCCCAAGGGCTGGACAAAGTCAGTTATTGGCCTAATGAGCTTAAAGCTCAATTTTTATACGGTTGTGGTGTACATTCATGTTTGTGGTCTGTGTGTAGGGACTTATATGTATGTAGCCTCCTTGATGATTGATAAAAATAACTTGGGGTATAAGATAATTCAATTAGATTATAATATATGACTTATTTACCTTCAACTAAGATGACTAGTATAAATAAAACTACCTAAAGTTTAATCCTTGCACATATTAATATATGTAGTCTAAGGAACAAGATTTCAAAACCTGTCTTTATTTTTACAATTAAACAAAATAGACATACTTATGATTTTGAAACTGAAACTCATCTGGATCACTTCATAGACAATTCAGATGTGATATAGGGGGGTTTTCAATTTATAGAAATGATCGAAAACCGGTGGTTTTGGAGGGTGGGGTGTGGCCATTTATATACGGGATCATTTCCCTGTTAAACTGAGAGATGACTTAATGTTTGATGATGTTGAAGTGTTATGGTTACAGGTACAACTTCCACATTTAAAACCAATTATTCTTGGTTGTTGTTATAGGCCACCTAGTGCCAGGATAGAGTATATAAATGGTTTATGTAACATGCTAGACAAGGTAACTGAGGAAAACAGAGAGCTATACTGGCTGGGTGATCTAAATATTGATTGCTGTCGGATATTTGGTCCTCTGAAGAATCAAGCTTAAAACTATGACAGACACCTGTGGGTTTAATCTTTTTTTTTAATTATTAATGGATCAGCCAACAAGAATGTTTCTAGTAAACAATACAAGATCTTTAACATCAAAATGTATTGATTCCATATTTTACACAATAATCCTGATATGTGCTCAACACCCGTTTCTGTAAACAGTTGGCTTTAGTGATCACAACTGTAAATTGCTGTCTCTAGGAGAACTAAGCTACCTAATAAAGCCTGTCCTAAAATCATTATGAAAAGATCTTATAGGGGCACTTTTAATGAGGAGAGTTTTCTAAATGGAATTGGATAATATTAAAATGGAATTTTGATAAGTGATATTGATGATGTGGGATGCATCTCTTAATTTATTTATGGATTGTTTTCATGAGAGTTGTTAACAATCATGCCCCATTAAAGAAATTTACAGTAAAGCCAAAAGTGCTCCTTGGGTTGATACTGAGTTAAGGAGCTTAATGGCTCAAAGGGAAGAGGCTATAAAAAAAGGTTGCGGTTGCCTTTCTGACTCTTTTGAGGACAGAAAATGTTATTGTATTTTTAAGGAATCAGGTAACCAAAGGTGAACAGATTGAAAAAAGAAAAAGAATATTTTCAGTAATATGTAGAAGATTGACGATAGTGGTACAGATTGTAAGAGAAATGTGGAATGTACTCAATGGAAATCATGGGAAAAAAATCTACTTGTACTTTCTTTGTTGAATTGAATGGTATTATGGAGTTTATTTTGACTAAGCCAATACAGATTGCAAATTATTTTAATGATTATTTTGTAATAAGGTTTCTAACTTTAGAGAGACAATGAAAAACACTGTTTGATTCCAACTCAAAATGAGCTAATTGAAAGGTGTATTATGAAAGATAAACTGTGTAGTTTTGAATTTCATCAGGTTAATGTTGTGCAGGTGGAAATGTTGCTGAGATCTTTGACTGTGGTGGGTCTGTTGGTACAGACAACTTGGATAGTCGGCTTTTGAAGTTATCAGCTGGACTTTTTTCTAAAACCAATCTGTCACATTTTTAACAGATGTCTGATTGATGGTGAGTGTCCAAAATCTTTGGAAGGAGGGGTAAGATAATTCCTTTACCCAAAGACACAAAATCAACTTTCTGTGGTCCAAATAGTAGGCCTATAAGCATTTTGCCTATTCTAAGTAAATTATTGAAAAGAATTGTATATAAGCAAGTACAAGATTATTTTTTCTAATAATGATTTTGACTACGATGTTTCAGCATGCTTATAGGTATGGTCATTCCACCTGCACTGCAATGACACAAATGTCGGATAGCTGGCTAACATCAATTGATAATTCAATGCTAGTGGGTACACTACTACTGGACTTTAAGTGCTGCCTTCGATGTGATCGACCATGAATTTTGATTTCCAAACTTATTAGTTATGGTTTCACCTTCCTCAGCCAATCAAGTGGTTTAAGAGCTATTTGTCGGTAGAGGTCGCAAAGAGTTTATTTTAATGGTGCATTATCTTGTAGCAAGTCTTTGGATTGTGGTGTTCTCAAGGAAGTTGCCTCGGACCTTTGTTAATTTTCAATTTTTTTACCAAATGATATGCCGTATATACTCAGTAAGGCTTACATTGACTATGTTTGCTGATGATACTACTCTTTATTATGCACCCCTACATGTTCAGAGCTTACATCAGGTTCTGTCTTGTGAGATTATCAAATTGTATAAATGGATCAAAACAAATAAACTTGTTCTAAATATTTGCAAAAAACTATGAGTATCATATTTTGGTTCTAAGTATAGATTATCTGATAATCCTAAAAATGATATACAAGTAAATGGTCAAAATATACAGCAAGTAAAAAAGGTGAAGCTTCTTGGACTTTGGCTTGATTCCACACTGTCATGGTCTGATCAAATTAACACAGTTGTTGCTAAAATGGGTAGAAGCTGTTGCAGTTGTGCGTAAATGTGCACAGTTTTCTAAATTCACAGCTGTTTAGTCGTGTTTGTTTGTACATTTGGTTTGGTGTCATTTGGATTACTGGTCTGTTGTTATGTTCCTGCTGCATCAAGTAGTCCATTTAAAAAAATTACAAGTGGTCTCAAAACAAGGCTGCAAGACTGGTTCTTGGTTGTTCTTCGAGCGAGACTCTAGTGTTGCAGAGATGCATGAACGTCTTGCTTGGCTGATGGTCAAGCATAGACTATCTGTTAATATGTTAGTATACCTTCAGAGAATTATTAATATTCGGACTCCTAAATTTTTTTATGAATAATATAATTTACTATTCAGATATGCATTTACATTAACAAGAGGGGCGAATAGTCGACAGATCTCTTTACCCCTACCTAAATCTTATGACTCTAGGAAGAGGACCGTGTGTTGTATAGGTCAATTGTGTTTGGGAACAATCTTCCAGTTGGGGTTCGTGGAAATCAAGGGAAAAACTGGTTTTAAAAAAAAGACTAAGACTGTATTTGTTGTTCAAACATCATAACATTGTCTGGATTGGCTGCTGAGTGGTGAGGTTGTATTATGTGCTATGTTGTTTTTCATTATTTTATTATTATTTTAATTAGTACTTTTTTTTTTTTGTTGTTTTTTTTTTGTTCTAGTCATGTGTATTTACATATGGATATATTTGGGAGTAATTGTGATTGTAATTATTGGTTTTGTATGTATTGTTTGGACCCCAGGACAGACTAGCTGTCGTTTCGGGCGTCAGCTAATGGGGATCCTTTTAAATAAACAAATAAACAGAATCACTTATCAAAAAGTTGCTAAAAAGTGCCTAAAAAAAAAAAAAAAAAAAAAACAAGCTAAATTTGTTGCTAGGTGCTTTTGGAAGAAAAAGTTGCCAACTTAGGGTTGCTAGGGTAGTGTGAGAAGTTGCTAAATTTAGCAACAAAATTGCTAAGTTGGCAACACTGCTTTATGGCTCAGTAAACAATGACAGTGACGAAGGTTGCGTTTTACAGTTTATCAACTCAACTGCCAAAAAAAAAAATTATATTATAATAATTAAAGAGGGCAAGGCCAAATGAACTTATTATTATGGCAGTGCATCTAAACATTTAGTGTCATCAGTTTGCCAAAAAGACAGAACCGTTTTACACACCCATTTCCGGGAGGCAGGTGTACCCTATATTTCTTTCTTCATACAACTAACAAATTAAAAAAATGAACATTTTCGTGAATTCGAAAGTTTACGTCAGAACAGCTTTACGAACAATTTACACAAAAATTAGTTCTGCTCGTGTTTCATGAATGAGCCCCATGCATTTGTAAAATGTTTCATCTTGAAACAATCTTAAATTCTTTGTGTGTTTGTAATTATATTGAACACAAATAATATTATAGGTGTATTTTTTAGTGTAGATGATCTGAGAACTGATGATGCCACTCCAAAAGAACAAATCACTGATACTTTTTATAGAACAAATCCATCTGCACGTTATAGATTTAGGTCCTTCTAAACGTGTATTACAATTGTAGTGCCTTACTACCTATACTACACTACTACACGACAAAATAACTGTAAAGTGGGGGCAAGCATGTATTTGGACTTTTTTCATAGCTTTAAGACTCCATCTATCTCATGTAGACTGAACTTTGACTAAACATGCAAAAGTCACATTGTAAAATATTCTGGACAAGAACCACTAACATGTAGATGGGAAGAGATGGTCTGACTTACGTGTAAACCAAACACAGTCAGTTTTGTTTTGTTTAGTGGAGGGTTTATTTGATGTAGATGGGATCTCTCTCTGGTCACAATGTGAAGAACATGATCACCATTGAATTATGATTTTTATCTGGAAAAAAAAAATATTAGGGAATAAATTTTTCAAGGTGAAGAACATGATCACCATTGAATGAAAAAAAAGCAATTTTATGGAATTAAATAAATTTTACATTAGTTACAGGGGTTATTTTTTTATTTACTCAAATGTCATTTTATGTCATTTTATAATTTTCACAATGAGTTTATGATATGATATATTTATAAACTAATTTTGGACATTTTCAGTTTGCTATCAGTGCTTTTATGTCATCTCTGCAGGTGTTTGGCTTTGATGCTGTAAATAAACTGGAGAGTTTCCTGTCTCCTGTAAATCAAAAACGTGTGTGAGTGTGTGTGTGTGTGTGTGTGTGTGTGTGTGTGTGTGTGTGTGTGTGTGTGTGTGTGTGTGTGCCTTCCCTCACTGAGGTCTTGATGTGTGGGGAGGAGGAGTTCATCAGCACTGACAGTTTTGATATATATGGAGAAAATCAGAAAAGCGTCCTCTGATTTGTCACTGAAGTTGTTTGATGATTTCCTCTGTTGTGTCTAATAAGGTGATAGTGAGTGTGATTGGAGGGTGTTGAGCCTCTTTTTCTCTCATTAAGGGGGCTGAGAGGATGCCTGTACTATCATCAGAGCGGAGAAGCTTTTACTGGATGTTGAGTTAATCATGCTGAGGATGATGGGAAGATGCCTGATGTTCATTTTACTGTCTGCAGTTGTAATACTTATCACAGCTGGTAAGTTCACAAATTAAAAACAACAACAACAACAGAGAGAGGGATGAAGAAATGTTACTTTCTGGAATTGGTCAGAATATTAGGGGATTTTTTTTTTTTCAAGATGTTTGATTACAATGTAGCATTTCAGATGACAATATTATTATTTATTAATTCACAATATGCCTCTCTTTCTCTCTCTCATTTGTTAAAAATATTAGACTGTGTAAATGTGAGGCTGGTTGGTGGCCACAGTCGCTGTGCTGGTAGAGTGGAGGTTCTTCATAGAGGTCAGTGGGGAACAGTGTGTGATGTTGCCTGGGATTTGGCTGATGCTGCAGTGGTGTGTAGAGAGCTGGACTGTGGAGAACCTGTAGATGCTTTGGGTAATGCACTCTTTGGACAAGGATCAGGGCCAATCTGGATGAATTTTGTCAGATGTGTTGGTTCAGAATCCACACTGAAGGACTGTATATCAGGAGGATGGGACCAAAGTTTCTGTAATCATGCTAAAGATGCTGGAGTCATCTGCTCAGGTAACATTTGCACACTTGTGGCTACACCTATTTTTTTTTTTTACGTGTATTTTTTGTTTATAAGTTATGCTGTTCATATTGTATCTAAAGTATGAACAGCCAAAGTACTCAATGCCATAGTTTACAACATTTTAGACTGATGCACACAATGTGCACAAAGATAAGAAACATATGGTAAAAAAAAAAAAAAAAATTACAGTACCCAGAAGGCAAAATTCTGTCACAAATTTTAAATGTGTGATAGATAGTGTATAGTGAACGCTAATTAATACATTCATTTATTATTATTATTATTATTATTTTTGCATTTCATAATTTCATCTTTAAAACATTAATGTCCTATTCCTGTGTAAACACATTTATGCCACATTTGTGCAGCATTAACAGTTATGCGCATATTCAAGGTATACGCTGTTTGAGATGTACTGTAGCTTCTGTCTTGCATCAAGACATAGTTACATTTTTACAAAGCAAACTTCAGATTTTAACACTCCTGGTTAAATGTGCATACCCATGTTGGTTAGTTAATTTAGTAAGACTACAGTGGGTTTGCTGTCTTTCTCAGTTTGTCTAAATATATGTTCACATGTGTAATGTTTAATACAATTACAGTTGAGGTCAAACGTTTACATTCCTCTTTCAGAATCTGCAAAATGTTAATTATTTTGGAAAATTAAGTTGTGTTATAAATAATGCATGTTATTGTTTATTTAGTACTGACCTGAATAAGATATTTCACATAAAATATGTTTACATTTTAGAGAAAATAATAGTTGAATGTATAAATATGATCCTCAAATTGAAAAAGTTTTCACACCCCGCTCTTAATGCATGTTTTTTTCCTTCTGGAGCATCAGTGAGTGTTTGAATCTTCTGTAATAGTTGCATATGAGTCCCTCAGTTGTCCTCAGTGTGAAAAGATGGATCTCAAAATCAATCAGTCATTGTTGGAAAGGGTTCAAATACACAAAATTGCTGGAAAACCAAAAAACTATTTAAAATAACTAATTTAAAACCTAAAACAATCATTACATAAACCCATTATAATAAATGTCATATTTAGCTACCTGTGCCCTTCAGCAAGTAGGAAATAACTGTATTCAATACAGAAATTTAATACAGTTATAAAACACCCAATTCTAAAATAAACATAGATGAATCCTTAAAGCTACAAAAGCTATTGATTTCTTCTTTTTTCCTTTTTTTATTTATTTATTTATTTTTATTTTTTAACAGACATCATAGCAGCTGGGTTAATAGGTTATAGAGTGGGGGAACTATGATGTCACTTTTTAGGCCGATCAGCTGTTAGCATCACACTGGTTCCCTCGACAAAAAGCCAATAGTATTTTTCCAAAGGCTTTTGGATTATTGCAAAAAATAAGCTCTGTGTTCAACCATAGTTCATGAAGTTTACACGTTTTGTCCATTAAGATAATCTTCAGCCTACATAAAAGCGCCAGAACCTAAAAGCTAAACTTAGGCTATAAACGAACTACACCACCACGGTCGCTTTCTTACAATGTCAACACTGTTAAAGATTTTTTTTTCTTTTTGTAATGCAGATTATTCATCAGGCTATCACTTCTAGTTGGATGCGCGTAGACTTGAATGCCGTAGCTAGCATGATCAATCATAAAATCAGTAGCCTACTAACAGTTCGCAATTAAATCCATATCTTAGCTTTTCTTGTAATCCGATAAAATTAATCCAAGGCAATGGATGTCATTGGATATGTTTAATCCACAAGCATTCTGAGCATTATTCCCATTTGTTGGCGTTCATATCAATTCCCAAGTCATTCTTTTAGGTTAGGCTATTTCATAAAAATCAATATAACAGCAATTATGCTATGTCTAGCATTATTTTACGTTACTGAGCATAGAAAATAAATTGGTATCCACAGTATCCACTCATGTTTAACTTTTAGTCCGCTTGTTACGATCAAAAAAAAAAAAACTTAATACATTCACATTACTATAATATCCTATATGAGACAGCACATGATCACTAGATTTTATAGAGGTGTTACTATATCATTTTGTAAATGGTGATCAGCAACCAAATATTGATAATGTGGAAGTTACTGCCTTTTGCCTTGGTGTGACTTCTCACATTTTGCAGACAATGCAAAGGCAGAATACATTAACATCAAAATAGGTGTAAAAATCAAGTTTGAGGTCACAATTTTTTAATGTAGATAATTTCCATTACTAAAACATCTGATTGTTAAATTTCCAGTGTTCTACCTATAATTAATTTGGCTGGACAAGTAAAAAACTTTAAAGTCATTTTCTCAGTTTCACACTGTAACGAGTTAAGGTCTTTTGCCTTTGTAGGGCAGTATAGCACTTAAGACATTTGACAAAATCACACACACAACTAGCAAATGGTACTGCAGACTACACGGGGGCAGACGTCATGTAGCTTCTCACATATCTTCTCACGCAGCTTCTCACGCGAGAAGGGGGCGTGACGAAAGTGTCACGCTTCTTTTCATATGTCATTGGTCACGGCTTCTGCTCACGGCAAGGTACGCGACATCCAATAAAGTCTCTGATTCTGGAGTGAAAGCAGAGAGAGCCACCACTTGCGCTCTGAACCGTGTCGAGAGCGATTTAGGCACGTAGCCAAATTTTTGGCTTAAGCGTGACATTACAATCACCTGGTCCAAACTGCATGCAGTCCGCATTCACAGAGAGCACTTGCAAATCCCCCACGCACTTGACCGAAGCAAGGGCGAGTAGCAGCGCGGTTTTAAGTGAGAGCTCCTTCAAGCTGACAGACTGAAGTGGCTCGAATGGCGAGAGGGCTAGCGCTCCCAGCACCAGAGCCAGATCCCAGAATGGCACTGTAGGGGGGCGGGAGGGTTTTAGTCTTCTCGGGCCTCTCAAAAATCTGATCACTAGATCATGTTTCCCAACTGAGCGTCCGTCAATAGCAGCCTGAAAGGCTGAGATAGCTGCAATGTAAACCTAAGGCTGGAGGGCATACTGCTGCCCTCAGTTCGTTGTTGCAGAAAATCCTGAATGTCAGACACGGGGCAGTTTTCCGGGTCCCGACCATACGATTCACACCATCTCTCAAACACTCCATTTACAAGCGTACAGGTGTCTCGTAGAAGGGGCTCGCGCCTCCGCAATCGTGTCCATCACGCGGCAAGACAACGAACCCGGGTTTACCGGTTCCCACACACCATCCACACCTGAAGTTTCCACCATTCTGGGTTGGGGTGCCATATCGAGCCATCCGCCTGAGACAGGAGATCTCGTCTCAGTGGGATCGGCCATGGGGGAGCCGCTAGTATTTCCAGAAGATCGGGAAACCAAGGCCTGTTCGGCCAGTACGGAGCGACTAATAACACTGACGCCTTCTCCTCTCTGATTTTGTGCAGCACTTGTGACAAAATCTTCAGTGGGGGGAATGCATACAGACGGGCATTCGGCCATGGCATCGTGAGTGCGTCCCCACCCAGGGGAGAGCATCACGAGAAGAACAGAGGGCAATGCGTGTTCTCCTTCGTCGCGAACAGGTCTACCTCCACTTTCCCAAACCGTTCCCAGATCAGCCTCACTGTCCCAGGGCTCAGTCTGCATTCTCCGTGAGGAATCCCGTTCCTTGAAAGCATATCTGCACCACTGTTCAGGCATCCCGGAACATGTGCTGCTCAAATGGAGAGCAGATGGTGATAGGCCCACAACAAAAGGCGTGCTGCCTGTCTGTAAAGGGCTTTCGAGTGTACTCCACCCTGGCGGTTTATGTACGATACCACTGACATGTTGTCCGTGCGAATCAAGACGTGATGCCCCCTGACTTGTGTTTTGAGCCATAAATGGAGTAGACCGAGGTGACAGACCGTCGCGGCTGCCGCCGCCGCCATCCGTCCCAAGAGCCTCTGATATTCCTTCAGTGCTACGGGACGGTCCAGCCTGAATGCGTTCAGAGCAGAAATAAAATCTTGTATGCGCTCCTGGCTCAGATGCGCTCTTATTGAGATCGAGTCCAACTGCACCCCTAGATACATGATTGTTTGGCTGGGGCATAACACGCTTTTTTGTTTGTTCACACAGAGACCCAAACTCTCCAAGTGACATAACAGAGCGCGTTTGTGGCTGTTGAGCACATCCTCTGAATGGGCCAAGACCAGCCAATCGTCAAAATAATTCGCTCGCTCTCAGAGGGGAAAGTGCTGCATCCACACATTTCGTAAACGTACGTGGTGCCAGTCCTAGCCCGAATGGCATCACCGTGAACTGATACGCTATGCCTTCGAACGCAAATCTCAGAAAGCGCCTGTGATGAGGGGGCGATCTGGATATGAAAATATGCATCTTTCAGGTCCACCGAAACAAACCAATCTCCGGGTCAAATCTGCGTGAGTATCTGCTTTAGTGTTGTCATTTTGAAAGCGCGTTTGTACAACACACGGTTGATGGGTCTCAAATCTAATATTGGACGGAGACCACCACCTTTCTTCGGAACGACAAAGTACCAGCTGTAAAACCCGCTCTCTCTCTTGCTCGGCGGGACCATTTCTATCGCGCGTTTCGCGAGGAGATTGAGAATTTCTTGCCTCAGAACCGGCTCGTTGTGAGCCAGAACTGTCGACATGACCACGCCATTGAACCGGGGTGGTCTGTGCCGAAACTGAAGCGTGTAGCTGTTCTCTATGACATTCCGCAACCAAACCGAAATGCCCGGAATGGATCGCCATGCGCTCGCAAAAAGACACAGAGGGTGGAGTGCATTCTGAATTCTGAACGACGCTGCTGTGTACCGGGGTCGTATTCAGAAAGCTCACGGGATGAGTGGGAGAGCTGTGTGTTAGAGAGGATCGTGCCTCGCCGGCTGCTTGTAAGGCCGTTATCACTGGAGGGGGAGAAAAATGCTCTTTTTGTGAGGGTGTCACAGACTTTATTGCATTTTGAACATACACAACACAGACATTCTCGTAGTCGCCTGCAACCGCCAAGGGGACTACGTAAGAACATCTCAGACATTCGCGGCGGGCCCACCACTCAGCGCGATCCTCCTCTGTGCCCTCTTGTCAGGAACTAGGCTTTTGTTCCGACGGAGGAGCTCCCCCGGGACGGTTTGCGCCTTTCTTGAAGCCGTGACGCCTTTCCTTCGGTGTCCTCTGCCACGGAGTTTTGGCGTGAACAGACGGCTCCAGGTCTGGTGCTGATGAAGTGGAAACAGAGGGGGGCCTGTTGACGGCCGGTTGGAAGCAGATGAGGATCTACTGCAAGCAGTAGGCTGCGCTGCAGCCTGGTGCGGCAGGAAGTGACTCATCGCCTTAGAGCGTTTCTGTGCCTCTGAGAAACGCTCCGCGATAGCCTCCACTGCGTCTTCAAATAGGCCAGATGGAGATACAGGAGCATTGAGCAGTGCCCTCCTGTCCATGTCCTTCAGCTCGGTGAGAGTCAGCCACAGGTGTAGCCCATTCTCCGTCCGATTGCCTGGGCCATCTTCTTTGTGGCTTTAAGCACGAAATCCATTGATGTGCATAAATCTTTAAACACCTCGGGATCTGCCCCACCCTCTTCCAGGGATTTCAGAAGCTGTGCCCGAAAAACTTGGAGCACTACCATTGTGTGCAGAGCTGAGATCGCTTCTCCTGAGGCAGTGTACGCTTTGTCCGCGATGTGTACGGTCAGTCGGCAGGGCCTTGACGGCAGCGTAGCACCTGTCTTCAGGGAGGCAGAGGAGGGGCAAAGGTGTGTGGCGATGGATTCCTCGACAGGCTGAATGCGCGTGTATCCACGGGCTTCTGCTCCGTCGACTTTAGTGAAGATCTCCGACCCACCAGCGTGAGCACGAGCCGATTGGGGCGCAGCCCACGCCTTAGCAACCTCGTCGTGCAGGTCTGGGAGGAATGGGGCTTGCTTCCTCGGAGCAGCAGCTCGGCGGCCCGAGTAAAGGAACCAAGAATCCAGCTTTCTCTTAGCTTGTTTGTTTGGGGATTCCCACTCTAGGCCGAGATCGCTCACGGCCTTGGTGAGAATCTGGACGAGTTCATCCTGGAATGCTGCGTGTCCCTCCACTTCAGAGCACTCCTCTGGAGAGTGGGCCCAGTTCTTCTCGGACGTCGTTAGGGACAGCGCCTTGTCAAGATCGTCGTTGTCCCCCGCCACACCGAACAATATATTATCTCTGAAGTGCCAGAGGCGGGTTGAAGCTTATCTTCTGCCAAGCACATTGGAGAGTGGGGGGGGGTGGTGAATTGCGCCATTCTGCGTGGTCGCCCCCATATGCGGCTGTCTGAGTTTATGCCGCCAATACGGCGCATTATATAGTTCGCTGTCTTGGCTGGCATTGGCCAGTGACAGTTGCAACTTCACTGGCGTTGTGCAATAAGATTTCAGGTAGGTTAGGAAGGAAGGGAGTCCCCAAGGCGTTAACGCCATGTCGAGAGACCGTTCTCGAGAGGGAACACCTCATAGTTGGAACACCATAGACTTTGTCCATTTGCATCAGACGTTCAGCCAACGGTCCGTGGGCGTGACGTCTGAGGCTGAGACTATGAATGGGGTGGCTCTGCCCCTGTGTTAACGGCATTAAATATTTTTAAAGGGATACTCCATCCCAAAATGAAAATTTTGACATTAATCACTTACCCCCATGTTGTTCCAAACCTGTAAAAGCTTCGTTCTTCTTCGGAACACAATGTGTCAGCCGTCAAACTGGAAAAATTAATTGCACACGTTAATGCTCTAATTTTGACAGCACTGGTTGTTACATTAAGTGTTATTAAGAGCATTAATGTCTGCTATATATGGTTCTGTTCTGTGTACCAGAGATGTTCACAAGTCTTTAACCTCGAGTCCGAGTCAAGTCACGGGTATTCAATTAAAGTTCCAAGAGGCACGCCTTTATATTTTCCAAGCAGAGGTCTGGACAAAAAACAAAACAAAAAACAAACAAACAAAAAAAAACATTTTACATGTATTGTATTTTTACATTTAGATACATGCAAGGGCATGTGACAGAATAAAATACTTTTTTTTCTTCAGGGTTTTGCTCCTGAAATCTATACTATTTTAATATTTTACTTAAAATCATTATCTGCTTAAAACAATGTAGCTACAATAATCAAAACGTTCTCATCTTGAAAAAAAAATAAAAAAATAAAGATAACTAGCAGTTTCAAAATTTCTATCCTAGCCATCTAACAACAATTTTCACAATTATAATTAGGCTACATGATGATTCTTTTTAAATGTTCTTACCCTACATATTAATATTGCTAAATCACATCTGATAGATAGTAAGAAAAATAACTTACTATAAAAATAGCATTGTTGGTTTCTGTTGTGTTTTGGTGAAAATAATGTATAATTTTGGCGTTCACTGTGTTTCTGTTGTTGTTAAAATAACCGCGTCATTCGCAGCTCTTGAACGCGTCCGGAGAGAGAAAAGCGCACGGAGCTCAAAGGGGCTCGAACAAAGCGCGTTTGGCTTTAGATAAAAATGCTAACTAGAGGATATAGCGCTGAAAGATATTTACCATAAACGACCATGAGCGCTTGTTATGTGACCCGTTCAAGTCTGAAGTCTATAAAAATGCGACTCGAGTGCCCATCTCTGCTACTCTAAAGGGGTTATTGCAGCTCTCCCTGCTCATTCATGACAGGCTGCATGGATGGGCAGGGAGATTATACCAGAACAGAACCATACCGCCAACCCAAACTGTATGCTAAGAGTCATTTTGACAATAGTGGTCCTGACAGAACTATAATTATTTATTTTCTTTCAGAAGTCAGACTGGTTGGAGGTTCTCGCTGCTCTGGGAGGTTAGAGAAACTTCATGATCAGACGTGGATGTCAGTGTGTGATGCTGTCTTTGATGAGCAGGATGCAGAGGTTGTGTGTAGAGAGCTGGACTGTGGGGCTCCTGTACAGGTGCTGGGAGCAGCTGCTTTTGACAAAGGAGACTCTCAGATGTGGACACAAGAGATTCAGTGCAGAGGAAATGAGTCTCAGATTCACCTCTGTCCAACATCACCATCACATGAAAACAACTGTTCTCATGACAATGATGTTGGACTGGTGTGTGCAGGTATGTGTTGACTTTTTCAGCAGGAAAGATTTATTTAATTTTGATAGATCTCTTCTAATTTTTTCCCCTTACTGTGCACAGAAATAATAAATGTGCGTTTGGTTAATGGAAACAGTCCTTGCAGTGGGACAGTGGAGGTTCTTCATAGAGGTCAGTGGGGAACAGTGTGTGATGTTGGTTGGGATTTGGCTGATGCTGCAGTGGTGTGTAGAGAGCTGGACTGTGAAGAACCTGTAGATGCTCTGAGTGATGCTCATGTTGGACTCGAATCAGGACCAGTCTGGATGAATAATGCAATGTGTGCTGGATCTGAGTCCACACTGAAAAAGTGTGGATCTGTCATATGGGGTTTTCAAGGTGTGTGTCAGAGCAAGAGTGCAGGAATCATCTGCTCAGGTAAACTCAAAACTTTATTTTGTGAAAAGAAAAGAAAAGAAAAAAAAGAAAAGAGAAAGTAGTGCATGTTTTGTTCTGAAAGGTTAATTCATACTCATGTTTTTTTCAGGCGTCAGGCTGGTTGGTGGTTCTCGCTGCTCTGGGAGGTTAGAGATACTTCATGATCAGACGTGGATGTCAGTGTGTGACTCTGTCTTTGACCAGCAGGATGCAGAGGTTGTGTGTAGAGAGCTGGACTGTGGGTGCTCCTGTACAGGTGCTGGGAGCAGCTGCTTTTGACAAAGGAGATGCTCAGATGTGGACACAAGAGATTCAGTGCAGAGGAAATGAATCTCAGATTCACCTCTGTCCAACATCTCTGCCACACAAATACAACTGTTCACATGATAATGATGTTGGATTGGTGTGTGCAGGTTTGAGCAAATTTCTTTTACTTCACCTAAATCTTTTGTCAAATCTTCTGACTCTTTGTATGAAAGATTTTTTTTCTCTCTTTATGAGATTCTTCTTACTGTCTTGTTTGCTCTATTCATAAGTATTACTTCTCTTGTTTTCTGTATTCAATAAACAGACCGTGTGAATGTGAGGTTGGTTGGTGGTAACAGTCGCTGTGCTGGTAGAGTGGAGGTTCTTCATAGAGGTCAGTGGGGAACAGTGTGTGACGCTGCTTGGGATATGCCTGATGCTGCAGTGGTGTGTAGAGAGCTGGACTGTGGAGAACCTGTAGATGCTGTGGGTGATGCATATTTTGGACCAGGATCAGGACCAATCTGGACTAATCCTATGATGTGTACTGGATCAGAGACTACACTGAAGAACTGTGGATCAGTTCTGTTGTATGAATATGACTGTAATCATAATACAGATGCTGGAGTCATCTGCTCAGGTGAGCTGTTCTAAAATTTAAACAATTACATAACTGTTGATCCACATGCCTTATATTTTAGTTCCAAAGATTTATATGAATTTTTCTTACCACCAAGTGTTGGCAACAACAAGGTCATAGGTTCAATTCTCAGGGAATGCATGAACTGATAAAATGTTAATCCTGAATGCATCTGTAAGTAGCTTTTTCTATGTGCATAAATGTGTGCCAAATGCATAAAAGTACAATGTAAATCCAAATAATGCAATTATTAGTTCTTCATCAGAAGCTTTTGTTGTACAAGCCCAGTATCACACGTGTTTGCCCTTTTTCCTTCCAAAAAAGGCATTAAGTACATCTTCAGTATTTGTCTTTACGATCTTAGGCCAAGACTAATGATAGTATCAATAGTTCATGTACTTTCACAAAAAATATATATTTATCATAGTTTAATAACAGTTTGAATGGTTGTATAATATTTGTATTATAGAATTTTTGTATGGTTTGTTATTTTAAGTAAATGTTATTGCCAAAGTTATTATAAAGTCTTTCCTTTTTATTTAGATAAATGTGGTTGTTTAGAAGTTTATGATAACAATGGTTATGGAACTTTTATTTCATTTTCTCTCACTACTGCAGGAGTCAGACTGGTTGAAGGTTCTCGCTGCTCTGGGAGGCTAGAGATACTTCATGATCAGACGTGGATGTCAGTGTGTGATGCTGTCTTTGACCAGCAGGATGCAGAGGTTGTGTGTAGAGAGCTGGACTGTGGGGCTCCTGTACAGGTGCTGGGAGCAGCTGCTTTTGACAAAGGAGATGCTCAGATGTGGACACAAGAGATTCAGTGCAGAGGAAATGAATCTCAAATTCAAATGTGTCCAGCATTAGAGAAACACAACTGCTCTCATGATGATCACCAGATGCTTCAGTGTGCTGGTAAGAAGATTAAGAGAGCGATTAGTAGCATAACTAGGATCATATGTGTACCATTGCACTTGTTGTGGCCCTCACCACACCCACAGCTTCAAAGAATGAACTAAAATTCATAAAAATATGACACTGTAATTCTGTTTTTTTTTTTTTATATTTTTATATTTTTTTTTTTTTTTTTTTTTTTTTTTTTTTTTTAGTTGTTATTATTTTTTTAAAAATGATGACATCTCTTTAGAATGATTGATTGATTTTAGTCTCTGTCTTTCTCTCTTAGATGTAATGCATGTGAGACTAGTAAATGGTAACAGTCCTTGTGCTGGTAGAGTGGAGGTTCTTCATAGAGGTCATTGGGGAACAGTGTGTGATAGTAGCTGGGATATGCCTGCTGCTGCAGTGGTGTGTAGAGAGCTGGACTGTGGAGAACCTGTAGATGCTCTGGGTCTTGCCCATTTTGGTCAAGGATCAGGACCAATCTGGATGAGTGCTTTAGCATGTTTAGGAACAGAGTCTACACTGAAGAACTGTGGGTCAGCAGGATGGAATAAACCACTCTGCACTCATAATCATGATGCTGGTGTCATATGCTCAGGTGAATAAAGTTAAACCTCAAATCATTCCTCACTTTCTGATAATTATGTCTTAATTATGTAAGAAAATAAAGATATATATTTTTGGATGTGGTTAGCTGCGTATCCGATTTAATTATGTCTTTTTTGTTTTTTGTTTTAATTAATTACTACTTAAGAATTAGGCATCTTGAAAATAATGTAAATTTGCCATGATTATTATACTGCATTTTCACAATGATTTTAAAAAATATATTTACAGCACACCATGCATAGTTAAATGCATTGGTGACCTTGACTGTCCAGCTTCAAGAAGCTTGTTCAGGGAATAACGACTACAATGAGATTACAATTTTCATTTTTGGGAAATTCAATTAAAAAACATTTCATGATGTACTACAGTAAACATTTAAAAATGTATATATGTAGAAAACACTTTGAGTGTTCAAAACGTAATTGGATGTAAAACTTGCCACATCCAGAACCTGTTAAATAAAACCTGCTCACCTAATCCTCACTTTTATGCAATTTATACAGGTCATAAACGCTCCAGACTTGCTGATGGGTCTAATCTTTGCTCTGGGAGGTTAGAGATACTTCATGATCAGACGTGGATGTCAGTGTGTGACGCTGTCTTTGACCAGCAGGATGCAGAGGTTGTGTGTAGAGAGCTGGACTGTGGGGCTCCTGTACAGGTGCTGGGAGCAGCTGCTTTTGACAAAGGAGACCCTCAGATGTGGACACAAGAGATTCAGTGCAGAGGAAATGAGTCTCATATTTCATTCTGTTCAGTATCATCACTCAAACACAACTGCACCTTTGACAAAATTGTGGGACTGATCTGCTCTGGTTAAGTATAAATATTCAGCATCTCTTCATTTGTTTTTGATACTAGGTCATGTCTTAGGTTTGAGTTGTTATTTGATCAATCTAATGACAGCTTAGCTTAAGAATGTTTTATGCATTGTTTCTGAACTCTCTTTACTTCACTCAGGTTACACTGATCTCAGACTGATAAACGGCTCAGACTCTTGTTCAGGAAGAGTGGAGCTTCAGTTCCTCAAAGAGTGGGGCACGGTGTGTGATGCATGCTGGGATATGAGAGCTGCCAGTGTCCTCTGTAGACAGCTGAATTGTGGGATTGCTGTGTCTGTTGTGGGATCAGATTGGTTTGGAGAGGGAAGTGGTGAAATCTGGGCTGATGTGTTTGATTGTGACGGGAATGAAACAAAACTCTCAGAATGTTCCATCTCTTCATGGAGTCGAGCTGAATGTTCTCACAGACGAGATGTTGGAGTCATCTGCTCCGGTAAACTAATTTGACTTTGAGAGCATTATGTTACTGAAAAACTTTTTAAATGTATTTTATAAACACTATTTCATTGCATTCTAACACAATTCAGGTTCCTCTCTGGCTCTTCATGATGGTCTGGTGCGGTTGTCTGGAGAGAGACAGTGTGAGGGGGAGGTGGAAGTTTTTCATCCATCAGGTCTGGAGGAGAGTTCTACTGGACTCCTGGAGTCTCACTGAATCCTCTGTGGTCTGCAGACAGCTGGGCTGTGGCTCTGTGCTGAACTTCTATGGCTCCTCTTCATCCAGTCCTGAACACATTCATGAGTGTGTGACGGGCTTCCAGTGCTCTGGGAGTGAAGCTCATCTGGGGAACTGCAGCTCTCCACAAACTTTCAACTGCAGCTTCACACAACATCTGTACATCACCTGCCTTGGTGAGAAGAACAACATCTGGGCAGATTCTTCAGTTGTACATGATCAGTAATGTGTTTTTCTTTCTCTGAATATCAGGTCGTGGGTCCATCAGGCTGGTGGGTTCTGGGGGAGACTGTGCAGGGAGGCTGGAGTTGTTTTTCACAGCGGCTCATGGGGGACAGTGTGTGATGACTCCTGGGATATTAAAGATGCCCATGTGGTGTGCAGGCAGCTGCAGTGTGGAGTGGCCCTCAGTAACCAGCAGGTACCAGCCTGGTTTGGTGCTGGTTCTGGACCCATATGGCTGGATGAGGTGGAGTGTGAGGGGAATGAGACATCCCTGTGGAGCTGCTCTTCTCCAGCTTGGGGAAAACATGACTGTCAACACAAGGAGGATGTAGGAGTCATGTGCTCAGGTAATAAGTATAAGGCTTTACACATTTCAAAATTCAAGTGTCCATAATGTTCACATTTTTCAAATTTGTGATTTTAAAATTTACATTTTATATGTAGAGTTTAAAGAGATCAGGTTAACTGAGGGCTGTGAAGGGAATGTGGAGGTTTTCTACAATGGATCCTGGGGTAATGTGTGTTTAAACCAGATGGACAGAGATACAGTGAGTCTGATCTGTCAAGAGCTGAACTGTGGAAGATCTGGTGTTTTGTCTGATTCTACCTCGAGACTGAAATCAGCTCCTAACTGGCTGGATAAAGTTACATGTCGACCACATGATTCCTCTTTATGGCAGTGTCCATCTTCATTCTGGGGACAGAATAACTGTGGTGACGATGAAGTGGCCAAAATCATCTGCTCAGGTAAAACAGATGTTTTTTTTCCATCAGTAAACAATACAAGAGTTATCTTTTATTATTAGTGATTTGAGACGATGTGTGGAATACATTTAATAATAATTTGTTGTTACAGAACAGGAGATCCATGAGTCTCCTCGAAGCTCTCTGACATGCTCCACATCTCCCCATCAGAGACAGTTTTCAGGTAAGTTAATTTAACAGAAACAACCATGAAAATTATGAATGTTGAATGCAACCCCTGTTGAAAAAAAGACAGCATGCTGGCTAGGTATGTTTTGAAGCGTGGCCATCGGTTAAAAGCTGGTTATGAGCTGGTCCTGAGCAGGAGCTAGATGCTTAGGACCAGCTTAAACCAGCTCAAACCAGCTGTCATGCTTCAAAACATATCTAACCAGCATATGCTGTTTTTTTCAACAGGGACGTAAGATAATGGTGTTTTAATATGAGAAACCAGCAGTATTTAATCTTGGAGTATACAACTGAACACACACATACGCCTGTGCAGACGCTGCTATTCTGTCAGTACTCTGCTGGTAATTAATGTATCTACTGTTTTTTTTGTGATGTGTGTGTTTTAGATCATGTTCCTCTCAGACTGAGTGGAGGTAAGGGCCGGTGCTCTGGGAGGCTGGAGGTGTATCATAACGCTGTGTGGGGCTCAGTCTGTGATGATCAGTGGGACATCACCGATGCTCAGGTGGTCTGCAGGCAGCTGGGTTGTGGAGCAGCACTGAGGGCTGATGGGAATTTAGTCTTTGGTGCTGATGAAGGTGTTGTGTGGATGAACAAAGTTGACTGCAGAGGAAATGAGATTCACCTGTGGGACTGTCCTCTCTCCCTGAAAAACAACAATGACTGCTCCCACAAAGAGCACGCTGGACTCACCTGTGCAGGTCACCGCAATCACTGAGAAATAGTATTTATTTTTAAACCATTTTAAAGTGTGTAATGTTGGTATATTCAGAACATTCATAGCTTTGAACATGCTTGTGTCTGTTTTGGCAGATTTTACAGATGTATCAGTGTCCACTAGTCCTGCCACAACAACATCAGTTTCTCCTCCAGCGCGCTCAACATCAGTCTCTCCTCCACAAACTCCTCCAGCAGCGTCTCTCTCTGCCCCCCCAGTGCTTGTGATTGTTCTGGGAGTTTTGCTCTTACTGCTCTTAGTGCCACTGCTTATACTGATTCAGCAGAACAGAGGTGATGAGGAGAGGTAGGAGAGATCCAGAGACTGTCATATTGTGTCTTATTCAGTGTGTGATCAGTCATGTGTTGTGAACTGACAGCAGGTTTGTCTGTCTACACTCACAGCTCTCTCTAAGAGGAGACACAGGACGAAGACTGAGGCCGTTTATGAGGAGATTCAGCACAGACTCACTAACAGACAGAGTCTCTTCACTCAGAGGGGTGAGTAACTCTCGGTGTTGTAGAGGCCGGGACAAACCAAGCCGACTTCAAAGAACTAGCGGTGATGAAAGCCGATGGTGTTGTCAGCAGCGTCGGACCGAAAAGCTGCACTGGAACACACCACACAGACTGCAACACGTGCGTTCTGCGCATGCGTGAGAGGAATGAGCTGTTCATATCAGCAGCTATTAATAGTATATATTCGTCATTCAAAAGGAGAAACCGAAACAAAATATAGGAGATAAACAATATACGAAATGTAAACAAAGCGGTGCTTGCTTACCATTTTGAATATCAGTAACGTTGATAACTTTAATCATTTTAAGCAGCTCATGTTGTTATGAAAACATTCACATATTAGAATGATTGGGAAAGATCACATAACATTTAAACAGCCTTCTGTCTGTACCGCCTTCATTCATGTGCTTGTTTTCATCACTTTTGCTTTAATTATCGGCACTAACTCATTCGCAAAACTGAACATCCAATCAGAGCTCACACTCTCGCTGACGGCCTTAACGTCCCGACGCCGATTCAACATGTTAAATCGGGCAAACTGCCGCCGATGTGAGCCCGACGAGTGGTGATGGCGGAACAAGCCCTGATGATATGAAAAATGTGCTGGAGTTTAGCGATCTCTGCTTACATGAAAGTGTCATACAGCCAATGTGTGTTTTTTCACAAGCCATTTGTACTGTTTGTGTTACCAAATGTGCCATGATCAAACTTTCACAGAGTTTCAATAATGGAACTATTGTGTTTGAGGAATAAATGCGATATTCTTACCTGTGGCAATTTTGTACTGTTTGTGTTACCAAATGTGCCAAGATCAAACTTATATATATATATATATATATATATATATATAAATAATTTATTAAATAAGAGTTTCTAAAGTTTTTACAAGTTTTCGTATTGAAAATGGCATGGCAATGTTAGTTTTTAGTGTGTATTAACGATCTGTGCAATTTGAAGTCAGTTGGTTAAATGAAGTCAGTGGAGGTTGGTTAAAGGACGCATGAAATGTTATTGCATTTCCCTGCTGAAAAAACCCCAGCTAAAACCAGCCTAAGCTGGCTGACCTGTTTTAGCTGGTCTTCCAACCTGGTCTTTGCTGTTCAAAGCTGGTCAGCAGGCTGGTTTTAGAGGGGTTTTGACCACTTCCTTAGCTGGTCAGGCTGGTCTTAGTTGGTCAGGCTGGGAGACCAGCTGGAACAACCAGCTAAAACCAGCTTGACCAAGCTGGGAGACCAGCTAAAACCAGCTACTTCCAGCTAAGTTTAGGCTGGTTTTAGCTGTTTTTTTTCCCAGCAGGATAGAATAATCGTTATTAATAATCGTGATTATAATTTTAATCAAAATAATCTTGATTATCAGTTTAACCATATATCAGTGATTTATTTGTGGGACCTTGAGTGTTATTTGAAATTATACTATTAGTGTTGAGTGATCCAAAGGAAATGGGGGTTTTGGCAGATTTGTGATTGTGAACACCAGTCTGATGGTTCTACTCCATAACAGGAAGTGTCCTTTCTGAAGAACAGCATTCTGGGTATGAAGACGCTGATGAGCTTCTTTCAGGTTGGAGGACTTAAATCTAGTAATGTCACCCGCTACTAAATCCTACAGTATTACTGTATGTTGTGTAATGCATATATAATTAATTAAAAACATTCTAAAAGTATTCACATAGCAAGTTATCTTAGCAGATAGTATATACACCATTCAACATATCATTTAGATATGGTTTTTATTTATTTATTTATTTATTTATTAATTCACTTCTATATTTTTTATTAAAGCAAAATCTGCAGAAAGAGCCAAACCTGAATACCATAATGATTTCTCCAGCACTAAAGGCCCAACAGGTGAGTGACTTCAGCTGGGTTTCACTTCTTTAACGTTTTGTGCCTGTGAACAGTAAACCTGTTTCTGTTTATAGACCTTAGTTAAGGCAGACAGCATATTGTATGCGGATGAAAATGAGGTTGTGAGGGACAGACTTACAGTCTTAACAGTGGCATGCACTGTACAAAGGTCCTAGATCACGACATTTTCAAAAAGTTTTTGATTACTGAAAGTTTTTTTTGGAAAGATGTGTTGTCAGTTGAACAATTAGTATGTTGATCAACAATAGTACAATTGGTTGTAGATTACATCATTTTCAAAAAGTTTTTGATTGCAACCTGACTAATGTCTGTTCTCTCTGTGTTTTTTAACTCATTTAGAAAAAGCAGCAAATCACACCAGGAGAACTATGATGATGTAATCACTGTTGGACTGAGACATGCTACAGGTTTAGTTAAGTTTATAATTATTTCTACACGTTATAACACAATGTATGTATAATATATATATATAATTTTTAATTATATATATGCATAGTTTCAATATCCCCAAATTTTGTTCATTTGATGGATGCATTTAATTTTTCATTATTTTGTTGTAGATGAATTACCAGAAAACTATGATGATGTAGTCATCATACAACAGTTCTCCAATGATAAAGCAGGTGTGGGATTCAATTTACACCCTTCTAGATTGGAACAGGGCTTTATATTTATTTTTCTTTAAATTATTGTGCCAAATAAAGTATGTAGTCCAGTGGTGTCCAAACCTGCTCTTGGAGGGTCAGTGTCCTGCAGAGTTTAGCTCCATCTCGTCCCAACACCCCTGTCTGGAAGTTTTTAGTGACTCTGAAGACCTTGATCAGCTGGTTCAGGTGTGTTTAATTGGGGTCAGAACTAAACTCTGCAGGACTGTGGTCCTCCAGGAGCAGGATTGGTCACCCCTGATATATGTCTATTTGTTCATGTAATTAATATTAGCCACATGTATATCAGAGGCTGTTCAGGAGGAGTATGATGATGTGAAGAATGTCAGAGAATATATGAGCGACATGTTTGGTACGTTATTAACAACTTCATTTAGTCTTTATAATCACTTTATATGATTAATTTCTGTAGTTATAAAAGCTCATTTAAATTTACTGCTAGTTTTAGTGTTGTAGAGTTTTCATTATGCTTTTTAATGTATGTATTGATACATGAATCATTCTCTTGTTTTCCAATAACAGACTATGATGATGTGGAGGAGGATCCAGGAAAACAGGCAGGAGCTGTATAACTCAAACCTCACACACTGCCTCAGATACTTTTAAAGCTTTTAAAGTTTTAGCAATCTTACTATATACATGTTTCAGTTGCAATCTAACAGTGTTTTGTTACATTCTGTATTAAAATATACAATTGCAGTTTTTGACAGAAAAAAATGCTTTGCTTTCATGACCTTTTCAAAAGGTGCTTGAATTTTTCCAGACGCTTTTAGAAATATTTTCTATTGTTTAGCCTTAGAAATTTGAGAGAACAAAAACCTGTCATTTTCTGACATCAGTTACTTTGTATAAACATAATTGTGTTGAGTTCAGATTGTTCACCATTCAGCTACCACCCATCATTAATGGATTACTTACAGTATCTTCAACTTAATAATATTATAATAATAAATATCAAAATATCATTCACTGATGGTTCACTGTTAATATTTTGATAAAGGACATTAGAATGTTACGGCGGCCGAGAGCTTAACGCGCTGCAACTTCAGAAAACACATGCAAATATAAAAAGCACCAGCAAATAAAGAAAACATCTTCATCAGTCTGAGAGCATGTGCTGCAAATACTCCCAACACAAACAATTAAAGAAACACACAAGTAGCACAGACCACAACAAAATTACCCCAACAAAACGAAAATTATTATTATTATTTTTTGATTACCATTTGTTACCACAGTTGTACACATACCATGGTTAAACTATGGTATGTAATAAATCCATGGGTAATTTGTGCATGGTTACCATGGTTTAACTATAGTAAGCAATTTTTGTTTTTATTTACTTTTATATAATAAATGTATTAATAAATTTTAAGGCTATGGTTAATTTTTATTGGGGAAGTTGTAAAAGTGAGCCACATAATGTTAAAATAAATCTCACCTTTCAGAGCAAACATTGATCAGCATGTCCCAGCTGTGTTCGTCACTTTGCGGTTCCCTCAAACATTTCTGATGTTTTGGCGTTATTGTTTTTGCAGCATGTTTCTTTATTGTTTGTGTTGTGAGTATTTGCAGCATGTTTGTTGTCAAATTGATGAAGATGTTTTAAGTTGCATGTGTTTTTTCATTTGCAGCATGTTGAGCTCTCACCCACCGTAGAATGTACTTAATAAGTTTACATACAAATAGCAGACATGTGCAGTAATCTTTCCTCTTAAATTAATATTTTTTTTTTTATTATTATTATTTTTTTTTTTACTGATTCATTGATTCTTTATTTAACCAGGATAAAACTCATTGAGATTAAAATCTCTTACAAGAGTGACCTGGCCGGAAAAGCAGAAACAAATAACAGAAATATACTATTTACCTCAAAAACACAAAACACAAATCAAAGATCACAACAACAATTTACTGAGCAGAAAAGCATGTTGTTCACTTTATGTGCTGCAGTGCTGGTTTCTGATTGTCAGAAACACATGACATGAATACTTGCTCACGACGTCACAAAAAAGTGAAACCACCGCGCCACCATATTGCTTTGCTTTAGTTTTTTTTTTTTGGTTTTTTTTTTTTTTTTCAGTTTCTTTATTGCATTTTTTTTTAAGCATTTTAAGTTTTTTTTTTTATTATTACCAATATCATAAAGAAACAGATAAACATTAGAACAAAAACATAAACATATGGGGGATACGATAACTATTAAAAGGTAATTAAATAAATATTCAATTATTTTACAATCATAAATGTTACAATTTATTTATGAATTTATTTATAATATTTGATGTTTTTAAAGCTTTTTTATTAGAGGAGATTCTTTGAAGTGATGCGTAAAGCAAAAGTAAATCAGAAGTGAATATTTTACAATTAGGTTTAATGTTAAGGCATCGCGCTTTGTGAATGTGGAATTTTCCCATCATACAAATAAAGTCTCCAGGACATCCTCTAGCTCCCTATTATCAGAAACCACAGAATGAAAGACAACCTTAACTGCTGAAATGTTTACATCGATAGAAGAATACAAGAAGTAAAGATGCTGAGATCTGAAGCCAGAATTGTTTAGTATAAGGACAGAAATATAATAAATGTGAAAGAGATTCTTCCTCTTCTTGGCAAAAAGAGCAGAGTTTTTTTGTTTGGGACTGTCCATACTTTCTGAAAATTAACATTTGGATAAAGTGCCAACCACTTTCCATAAGCTTTAAAAGATTAATCATTATTAGCAGTAACAAAGTTAATTAAAAAATTGTTTGTAAACTTATTATCCATAATATTAACCCCTTAAATAAATAATCGAGGGATAATTAAACTAAAATTACAATATATTTTATAAGACTTCATTAAAAATAACAACTTAGGACAAATTTGTGAGAATAATATTGTCCCGTTTTGAAGCATTTATCACATATTTATTAATAAAATCATCATAAGCATGCTATGCTCTAGTATTCTCACACATTAGGAAATCGTGCAATGAGAAAAGAAATGAGAAATCATCACCTAACAAGACACAATATTTATATCTGAAGTCTCACTATACATTCTTACAATGCAGATGTTCTAAGCCTGTAAATGGTTGTTTAATGTTGCTAATTTCCCCTGCTTATTAAAAAATTACATTCATATTCATTACAGTGGTGAACATTTGATCAGCAGACAGACAAGACTTTTCAACATATGTATTACAAATGTCAAAGTTTTCATTCTGAAATCTGAATGAAGATGTATGCTTTGTAATGTATGCTGATTTTGTACAGACTTTAAAGACATGAAGCTTTAGTGAAGTTGGTGTGTGGCAGTATCTCTGTGCTGCTGAGTGAAGGTTCATCCTGATGGTCAGCGAGGAACAGTGTGTGATGATGACTGTGCAGCTCTGTTATTATATAATCTGTTTCTACAATATATATATATATATATATATATATATATATATATATATATATAATATATGTATGTATGTATATATATATATATATATATATATATATATAACACTGTTTCTTTAAGGGCTGTACAGATAAAAATGTCACTTTATCAGTTTAATGTTACATTTCAGAGCTCACGCTAAATAATGATGATGTCATCATTAATGAACAGCGCTGAACGAGTTACACAGAACTGCATTAAATATTCATATTTTATTAGTTTAAAGGTAACTGTGTATATATACCAGACGACCAGATGAAATAGAAACAAAGGAATTTTAATGAACTCAGGAACTAAAAAACACACTGGCACAACCAAGTGTGCTCTTGCTAGAATATCAAAACATTGTAGTAAAATTCCCTTAATGTTATACACATTATCCCCAAAATAACTTTAAATGTGGGGGCACTGGGTTGGGGGTTTGTCCCAAGACTAATTTTACACAATGATTACAAAATTTGTCTAAAAAAAGGTTTTTATTTAATGAAAAATTAGCAAAATATTATATTTAAGCTTTATTTTTTCCTTCTGAGGTCTGAAATGGAGGAATTTGGGTCAATACTGCTAATTGAACAATATTTTTCTGAATGTGTTTTTGGCTAGTTTAGGACTGTCAAGGATAAATAAAGATGACAATAAAACCGCCCGTTTTTGTCATGCTTTAAAGAGGTAGTTATGTTAATGTATTGATTTGTTTAATATAGCATATGTTATGATAATTGACTTTCATTTCAACTGAAGTGTGTTGTCCAAAATTACATTTGTTAATGTATTTTAAAAATGTTTATGTGTATATATTATATATTGTGTGCATTGTATACTGTGTGTATTTAATTTTTTTTTTTAAACTTGGATTGTACTAAAAATGTGTTATTACCATAGACTGGTAATTTAAATTTAACACAGATTAAATGTTTTTAAATTCTTACAAAATTAAGGCCCATTAAAAATCCTAAAAAATAAAAAATAAAAATACTTTAAATTCTGTTAATACTGTCTCGAGATATCTCAACATATCAAAAGTTAAAAAACTAGTTTTTTTTCTGTATAAAAGATTATTATGAGAACCAAATAAAAATAGAAGAAATATCACTTCTAGTGTATTTACGTCATTCTGTCACGCTGTGTCTTATAATATATTATAGAATCAGACAAAGAGTAAAATGATGTACTGTGAAATGAGCTATACATGAAAACAAATATATATTTTTTTATTTGTAGCTAAAATGCATCTGTAAACAAAGAAATTTACGGTTTCTGTCCAGAAAAATATTCATCAGTAAGAGTCTCCCTCATGTGGAGACACAAGGACTAGACTCGTGTCTGCTCCTCTTTACAATAAAAAGTGTTTTGCTGCCATCTGCTGGATGAATTACACATTACAGTGTTAAACACACATCTGCAGATAAAAATATATTTAAAATAATATCAGATGAATATCTCTGGAATAGAAACCAATGTTTATTTACAAATCTTGTCTGAATATACCTCTATTTGTGTACACAAACTGTCCAATTCATTTTGTAACATTATATAAAAAAAGTTAAGTGTGCTCTTGTTAGAATATCAAAACATTGTAGTAAAATTCCCTTAATGTTATGCACATTATCCCCAAAATAACTTTAAATGTGGGGGCACTGGGTTGGGGGTTTGTCCCGTAGCTAATTTTATACAATGATTACAAAATTTTTCTGGAAAAAAAGGTTTTTATTTAATGAATAATTAGCAAACTATTATATTTAAGCTTTATTTTTTCCTTCTGGGGTCTGAAATGGAGGAATTTGGGTCAATACTGCTAATTGAACAATATTTTGCTGAATGTGTTTTTGTGCTGGCACCTTGGCTAGTTTAGGACTGTCATGGATAAATAAAGATGACAATAAAACCGCCCGTAGGTGGCAGCAAATCCCTGTTTTATTAAATGATTTATTGAATCATTCAAATCAAACGATTCGTTCAAAACGGCTGATTCAATTAGAAACTTAACAAGTGAAAGGACCGTTGAATCACTGACTCACATGATTCATTCAAAAACAGATTTTTTTCAAAAATCGCTTTGCTCTACACTGTTATATAAAATTATGAGCATATTTATGGGCTGATATTCAGAAAAGTATGCATTGCTTGTGCAATGAATATTAACTCATACATGGGTATTTTTTTTCTTTTATTGCTTGAATTATAAGGGCATTCTAACTGCTTTCTAATGGGCTTCGTCGTGCAGTGAATGCTTCTGGACTCTCAAGATGTGTTTTTGTTTGTTTTTTTACAAAGTTGGTGACACTCGTCAGCTCTCATCGTCTGTCAGTCCCTCACAGTCACACATACAGCACAATGACATTATGTCAAGGGAATGTCTTTAAATTCTAATCAAGGAAAAATCATACCTTCTGTTGTCTTCTTTTTAAATAACTTCAAAAGCTGCGCTTGATCCATTTTGCACGAAAACTTGTTTCAGCTTGTGAGCAGCTTGTTAGTACTGAGTTCTGATTGGCCAATCGCCATTATTTAGTTTGTGAATTATCATAAGTAGAGAATTTTAACATTTAATTTGCACGATAAATTTTACATTATACACAACATTATTAATCTAAAGGGGATGGTTAGGAGAGATGGTGGTTTCTCAGAGGGGGGATGCTTTTTGTAATTTTTTTCCACCAGGGGGATCCCCCCGCATTCCCCTTCAGTTCGAGGCCTGGGTGAGGAAGAGCTGGCAATCCCTGATCATGTCACCGGTCAAGACCTTTGCAGAGCTTTAACAACGCATTTCAGTCAAAGTTAAAATTAAAATGGAACATAATGTAGGCTTTAAAGTTAATTCAGCTTAGACACTTGTTGTCAGTGCTGCTGCGCAAGTTTTATTATTATAATAGCTTCGATACTGAATCGCTACATTATATTTCTCAGCAGCTAGGGGGTAAAATTGATGTTTTGAAGTAAACGAAATTCACAGCTTCGCTTTTGCAGAATGAGATGCACAGACAATTCACACACACAACTTTCATCTCTCTACTGTATCTCTCTCTCTATCAATTTCTCGATAATTAATTAAAATCAATAATTAATGCCTTCAAATATATGTGATCATACCGCACTACTTCATCTCTGAGTCTGATTTAAAGCGGGCAAAAATCTAGAACCACAAACGAACCGAACTCAGACCACGTCCGGAGTTGGTCTGAGTACGGTTCGCTTTTGGGTCCTTTTAGGGGGGTATGAGATCAATTGTTTGTTCACATATACGAGCTGAACCGCTCCGAGAGCGTTTGCAGGGCTCAAACGAACTATGTGTGAAAACACCCTAATCT
The DNA here is from genome assembly GCF_018340385.1 of Cyprinus carpio. Taxonomy (NCBI): domain Eukaryota; kingdom Metazoa; phylum Chordata; class Actinopteri; order Cypriniformes; family Cyprinidae; genus Cyprinus; species Cyprinus carpio. The sequence continues at coordinate 8,352,707 of NC_056600.1, read as the reverse complement.
GCAGTGTTTCTGTATCAATCTGCTTTAAGTTTAGTGTGACTTTATCTCCACACTGACTTCTGACTGAAACGAGTCTGTCCTCAGTGAAGTGTCTCTTCACGCTGCGAGGAGGAGTCCCGCTCATCAGCGCTCACACTTTATTGATATATATGGAGAAAATCAAAATGCTGCTTTCTGATTTGTCACTTATTGTGTTTGATGATTTCCTCTGTTGTGTCTTAAGGTAACAGTGAGTGTCATTGGCAGCTGTGAGTCTCTCTCTCTCTTTAGAGGGGTGACAGGAGCCAGTTTCTTCAGTGTGTTTGAGGAGCAGACGAGAAACTTGTGCTGAGTTCTGAGTTGATGAAGTAGTGTGTGTCGAGCTGAAGGAGAAGATGGAGAACTGTCTGATGCTGATGTTTCTGTGTTATATGGTAAAACTCAGCACCTCTGGTAGGTACATACTCAGAGTCCAGAGGTAATCTATTTAAAATGAGCTGAAATAATTTACATGCAATGTTACACTTTACTACATACTATGTTTGGTATGTTTATTAATTGTCTCTCTCTCATGTGTAGACAGTGTGAGTGTGAGGTTGGTGAATGGCAGTAATCCCTGTGCTGGTCGAGTGGAGGTTTATAATGATGGTCAGTGGGGAACAGTGTGTGATGATGACTGGGATATTGCTGATGCTGCAGTGGTGTGTAGAGAGCTGGACTGTGGGAAGGCTGTAAAAGCAACACGTGAAGCTCACTTTGGACCAGGATCAGGACCAATTTCAATGGCTGATGTAGGATGTAGTGGATCAGAGACTGCACTGAAAGACTGCAGTTCAAACAGCCGGAATGCACAGTACTGTAATCATGATCAAGATGCTGGTGTGGTCTGTTCAGGTAAGCTGCTCCAAACCTCAGTCTGTTATTTCATCACTCTCTTTCATAATTTACACTCAAGCAATGCTGGTGTTTACAAACATCACTATCAATCTTATGAAACAGGCAGTCTCTGTTTAATTGTTTTGTTAATAATAATATATTCATCCTAATTCCTTATTAATGTAAAATAAAACTGATGAAGAGAATCACCATTAAATATGTCATGTCTTTTGAGTACTCAGACAGTCTGATCTGACAATCTTATTTACGTTGTTTATTTAACAAAGATAATAAAATTATGGATGGAAGATAAAATTACATATCTACGGTGAGCGGGAGGGGACATGTTCGTAGTTTTGTCGTGGCCACGAGATTAACGACATGTTTATGAGTTTAATGTGTAAACAACCCTGTGTGACCATAGCAACATGGGATTATCAAAAATTGATAAAACATTTTTCTCCATCCCACAGTCTTGTAAATCTGCTAACTGATTGTGTCTTTTTATTTAATATATTGGTATTTTATTATTATTGTTATATAACTGTAATATAAAAAAGTAACAATAGCTTCTCTAATATATTCTTTTTTATTCTATCTATTTGTTTTCTTTTTATTTATTGTACAATTAACAAAAGCAAAAAAGACCTCTAACACTAGCTTGCTCTATTCTTTTTCTGTTCTATCTGTTTTCATTTTATTATATAATAAAAAAAACTTGCTATGTGTACTGTATTAAGCTAACTGAGACTTGTTATAGAACTTGTTCTTTTGTTGATTTTGATTGCTTCCATTGTCTATTTGTAAGTCGCTTTGGATAAAAGTGTCTGCTAAATGACTAAATGTAATGTAATGTAATATAATAATATTATAATAATATTATTACTTTAACTGGTTAGGACTATATTTTTATATTTATTGTTATATACGCTTATTTCCTCTTTCAATCTGTGCATCATTTTACCTAGTTTACATTCTGTATAATTATGCTAGTATTATTATGCTACTATATATTTTACAAATACTGTAAACGCCTGACAATTATTCCAATAAAGTTTTGACTTTATGATTGTATTTATGCCCGTATATGACGATAAATGAGCTTGTTGTGTTTTTCATTTACAAATGAAACTACGCAAATGATTTATTCATTAACGAAAATGTATAATTATAGTCTATTAATTAGCCGAAATAAAATGAAATAGCCTATATGTTAAATTCAGCCTTTAAACAGCACTTTCATTAAAAATTCCTGTAAGTCATAAAGCATATGTCAGACATTTACAGTAAGTTTTTTTTTCAAAAAAAAATGTTTTGAGAGTTTTGTGTATATATTTTGATATAGGGGGAATATATATAATATATATAAATATTATTATATAGAGGTGTAACCAAGTCGTTGTTTTTGCAAGTCACAAGTAAGTCTCAAGTCTTTGCATTCAGTTGTCGTGTCAAGTCCCGAGTCAAGACAGGCAAGTCCAAGTCGAGTTGCAAGTCCTCAACTTTTAGATTCGAGTCTTAAATACCCAAATTAGTGTCTCAGAATTAATTACCATCAAATGTATAGTAATTTTTATCAGGAAGGCAGGTAGAATATGTTTGACATAGTTCAATTTCATGTGAGATGGGTGCCCTTAGTAAAACTACTCAAGTTCAGTTTAGGGATTGTGCCAAAATAGGACAAGCAGTGAAAAAAACAACAACTATTTTATTAGTAACAGAATAGCTAAAACAACTGAATTTCATAGAAATACAGCTGCAACATTGAATGTGGGTTTAAGAATATATGCTAGGTGTTATATCTAAGCCAATGAGCCATTATTTGGAACCTCAATAAAACGGATTTAAAATCATGTGAGCGGAAACACAGAAAGAACTGCTTTGAAAGAGCTAGAAGAAATAACTGCTACCAAACTTTACAAGTGAGAGGAAACATGCAATATGGATGCAGACAAACTCATGAAGACAGCATTCAAAAATGTTGTACTATCATTCTTTAAAACTAAGAGTAACAAAGACAAAAATCATTTTATAGAAACAAATGTTGAACGTTAAATGTTAAGTTTATATTATGCATAGCTGATCACTAAATTTAGGGGCTATGTGCGCTATAAGCCTACAGACGTGAATTCATTCATTACAAAAGAAATGAAAGTGACAAGAGTGCCTGGTGAAGAGGGATAAAAATTGAGTATATTTTATAGTTATATATTCAATGCTCATTTTGTGAAAGAAACACTTCTTCAAATTATATTTTAAATGATCACTAGGCCTATTGTCGCTTGCCCGCTTCAGACATTAGGCCTAATGTGCCTTTTATTTTTTTTCATATGAAATTATAGGTAAATGGTTTGCATTGAATAATTTTAAATTAAATCAAGGTTTATCTAATAATTCTGTTGCACCAAACTTTAAACCTTTAAAAATAAGCAGATTTACATTTTGACCCATCATTTTGATCCTGGATTTAAGTTGTAGCCTATTTAAGATGAACTTCAATCCTGTTGCACCATAACTTTAAACTCAGATTTAGATCTCGATTATGGATCAACTAAAATAAAACAAAATGCACATGCAATTAAAATATGTAACTGACTGAACAAAAACAGTGAAGATCTGACAAAAACAAAACATAAGTTCTCAGAGAGGTGTTTATTACAAATAAAAATTAAAATGAAATCACATCGAGTTGGCAGAGTGTGAGGGTCGTGGCGGTATGTGGATCCATCCCTCATGGTGCACCTCAGTGTCGGACAAACAAAAGAAGTGAGGAATATGTTTAGCCGTTTAACAGCAGCGGTCGCGGGTGATGATAGGCGAGCACCAGTGATCGCGGCCGCGCCTCTCGTTTCTCATGCACGCTCCATGTGTCTGCTGGGCGGCGATCAAACGGGCAGGGCAGCGTTTTTCAGGAGCGGACGAATCATGTCATTGTTTTCTTATCTCGGTTCTTTTGTCGTAAGTTATGCTATTACTCCATTAATTTATAATAGCATATAATGTATATCCACCGCTCCCTGAACACAGTCTCTGGCTTTTTGCCAGTCAAACGCAAGCACGCAGGGACGCGTCTAGAGTCATAACAACTCTGATGGTCTTTCCGAGTCACAGGGCTCAAGTCCAAGTCAAGTCTCGAGTCATTGCTGTCAAAGTCTAAGTGGAGTCTCAAGTCTTCTTTAATTATGTTGAGTCTAGTCGCAAGTCATCAGATATGAGACTGAGTCCAAGTCAAGTCTCGACTCCATACTCCTGAATAATAATAATAATAATAATAATAATAATAATAATAATAATAATAATAATAATAATATACAGATATCGCGGGGAAAATACAAACAGTTAATGGACTTACAAGACTGTGGGATGGATAAAAATGTCCATCCCAATAATAATAATAATAATAATAATAATAATAATAATAATAATAATAATAATATACAGATATTGCAGGAAAAATACAAACAGTTAATGGACTTAAAAGACTGTGGGATGGATAAAAATGTTTTCTTGTAGGTGTTTTTTTTTATACTTTATTACTTTATGTATCTAACATTTATTCATGATAAACTTCATATGAATGCTGTCTACATCGCGCACATAGGCCAGTAGCCTAGGCCTACAGTTAATAAAATAATTAAATAGCATAGGATCTTGAAGCCACGACTTCACATCTTGTTGCCACAACAAAACTAAGTGAACCGAATATGTTCCCTCCCGGTCACCATACATATAAAATTATTGCAGATTAAGTGAATTAATTAAATAAAAAATGTCCAAATTTAATGATAGTTTTCTCTAGTCCTCCAGCTGAGTAGAGATGTTTAATTAATAATCTGTTCTTATATTTCAATAACTTAGGACAAGGACTTCGACTTGTGGACGGGTCTCACCTGTGTTCTGGTAGAGTGGAGGTGATTTATGGGTACACATGCGGTTCAGTGTGTGACGCTGCCTTTGACCAGCAGGATGCAGAGGTTGTGTGTAGAGAGCTGGACTGTGGGGCTCCTGTACAGGTGCTGGGAGCAGCTGATTTTGACAAAGGAGACGCTCAGATGTGGACACAAGAGATTCAGTGCAGAGGAAATGAGTCTCAGATACACGTCTTGGGTTCACGATCATCTTCACAGATGCCCACAGCTGTTCTCATGACAATGATGTGGGAGTGATCTGTTCTGGTTGAGTATTAACATTTGGCATCTCTTTAGATGAACTACATACGTAATATATTGCTGTTGTATTGCTTAATTATCTTGACAGTAGTTTCATACTGTTTAAAAGACCTTTCAGTTGTTTGTCCAGGTTACACAGATCTCAGGCTGGTAAACTGGCTCAGACACGTGTTTCAGGAAGAGTGGAGCTTCAGTTCCTCAAAGAGTGGGGCATAGTGTTGTGATGCATGCGGGGATAAGAGAGCTGCCAGTGTCCTCTGTAGACAGCTGAATTGTGGGATTTGCTGTGTCTGTTGTGGGATCAGACTGGTTTGGAGAGGGAGGTGGTGAAATCTGGGGCTGATGTGTTTTGAGTTTTGTGACGGGAAGGAAACAAAACTCTCAGAAATGTCCATCTCTTCATGGAGTCGAGCTGAATGTTCTCACAGACAAGATGTTGGAGTCATCTGCTCTGGTGAGCACATTCACACCACACTGAAGTCATGGGTTTCAGAATAAAACTACACATTTCAACAAATGTATATGTTAGAGAAATATTGAATGAGAAATAAATACTCTCTCCAGACAGTAAAGCTTATCTGGAGAACTGCAGCTCTTCATAAACTCTCAACTGCAACTCCACACAACAGCCGTCAGTAAAGAACTTTGGTGAGAAAATCTGGGCAGATTCTTCAGTTATTAGTTATCAAAAATATGTATGTGCAATCACTTTTTTCTGTCTCTGAATATCAGGTCGTGGGTCCATCAGGCTGGTGGGTTCTGGGGGAGACTGTGCAGGGAGGCTGAAGGGTTTTTCACCAGCGGCTCATGGGGGGACAGTGTGTGATGACTCCTGGGATATTTAAAGATGCCCATGTGAGTGCAGAGAGCTGCAGTGTGGAGTGGCCCTCAGTAACCAGCAGGTACCAGCCTGGTTTGGTCCTGGTTCTCTGGACCCATATGGCTGGATGAGGTGGAGTGTGAGGGGAATGAGACGTCCCTGTGGAGCTGCTCTTCTCCAGGCTGGGGAAAACATGACTGTCAGCACAAGGAGGATGTAGGAGTCGTGTGCTCAGGTAAACAGTACACTAGTGTTCATGACTGTTTTATCAAAGATGTGTTTATTGTTTTCCACAAAATATCCAATTATTAAACTCCTGTGTGATGAGGAGTGGAGAGGTCTTGTATTACACTGATGGGTTTTGTGTTTGCAATAATAAACTGAACTGTACAACTTGCGGCTACTTACCAAAAAATAAATACGCAGTGACATAAAATTTAGTTTTTTATTTATTTTATATAAGTAATAATCTCCGGGAAACTATGGAAGTTTCCTGGATAAAAGATTAAATGTAGGTTAATAGTTTGGATACCATTAAAAGATGCATGGTGTTAGATGCATTTTGTGCTTGCAGCATGCATTAGACTTGGATTAATCAGTTATTTCTCTGTGATATTTTAGGTTTAACAATAACCTGACCGGATTGTTTTAATGCACCTTTTTCATCTAGAATTTAAAGAGATCAGGTTAACTGAGGGCTGTGAAGGGAATGTGGAGGTTTTTTCTACAATGGATCCTGGGGTAAATGTGTGCTGGAACCAGATGGACAGAGACACAGTGAGTCTGATCTGTCAAGAGCTGAACTGTGGAAGATCTGGTGTTTTGTCTGATTCTGCAGCAAGAGTGAAATCAGCTCCTAACTGGCTGGATAAAGTTACATGTCGACCACATGACTCAAATCTGTGGCAGTATCCATCTTTACCCTGGGGACAAAATAAATGCAACGAATATGAAGTGGCTAAAATCATATGCTCAGGTAGGATGATATTTAAATGATTTAATATGATCTCATTAGTCATGTTTTTTTTGTACATACCTGTTTACTGTATGTCTAATGTGGTGAGTAAACTAATGAAATAAGCTGAAGTGACAAAATTATTTTTGAGGCTTAAATGTTTAGCAGTTTTCAGTCTAATGATTTGTTTTCAGTTAGAGATTAAATGTTCTGTTCTTCATTTTTATTTTCAGAGGATCAGACACACGAGTCTCCTCAGAGTCGTCTGTCATGTTCTTCCTCACCATCTTCACACAAGAGACAGTGTTCCGGTAAGTTTTTTTTTTACAACAAATGTGTTAATTGTTTCATAATGTAAACAGTGTATTTTCCTATTAAATTATTAACTATTATTAATATCTGCATATTTAAACAAATATTATTTACCTCCAAAATGAATTATGCTTTAAAGTCATCCAACTTCAGTTTTAGTGTGTTTTGTTTTGAATTTTGTTTAGGTTGATCAGTGCTTTTTGTTTTTTTTGTTTTGGATGTTGTTGGTCTGTGATTGTTTGTGTGTGTGTTTTGGTTCTTTTGGTTGTCTGGAGTTGTTTGATAACGCTGTGTGGGGCTCAGTCTGTGATGATCAGTGGGACATCACAGCGATGCCTCAGGTGGTCTGCAGGCAGCTGGGTTTTGGAGCAGCACTGAGGGCTGATGGGAATTCAGTCTTTGGTGTGATGAAGGTGTTGGGTGGATGAACAGAGTCGAGTGCAGAGGGAATGAGATTCACCTGTGGGACTGTCCTCTCTCCCTGAAAAACCACACTGACTGCTCCCACAAAGAGCACGCTGGACTCACCTGTGCAGGTCACCGCAAAACACAGACAAATTTTATTAATTTTAGGCAATTTTAAGACAATCATGATTTTGAATGTGTTTTTGTGTTTGACAGATTTGGTAAATTCAGAACAGCTTTGAACGTGCTTGTGTCTGTTTTGCCAGATTTTACAGATCTTTATTACAGATCAGATTTTACAGATGTGTCAGTGTCCACTGCTCCTGCTACAACAACATCAGCTTCTCCTCCAGTTTCTCCTCCAGTGCTCTCGACATCAGTCTCTCCTCCACAAACTCCTCCAGCAGCGTCTCTCTCCATCCCCCCAGAGCTTGTGATTGTTCTGGGAGTTGTACTCTTACTGCTCTTAGTGCCACTGCTTATACTGATTCAGCAGAACAGAGTGATGAGGAGAGGTAGGAGAGATCCAGAGACTGTCATATTTAAAGTTTATTGAGATATTATTTTGTATTCTTTTATTTAGACAACAATAATGTATGATGACGAACTTCCTGATATATAGATTTATTTTATGTTATTTCTTTACTCTTTACATGGTGTCTATTTTTTCATGTTTTATTTCCACCCTCATGCTCTCATTTAAAATGTTTTAAATTTGAAATATGAATAACCTCACTTTTTTTAAGAGAGATGTTTAGTGATGGTTGCTAGCTGACTGTTGCTGGCAAAATTTGTCTTTTAATTAAATCTTGTAATGTTGCCTAGTTGTATTTTGGTATTTTTAAACACATAATGCATTTGTAAAATGGTTCATTTTGAAACAATCTTAAATTCTTGTGTGTTTGTAAGTATACTGAACAGAAACAATATTATAGGTGTATTTTTATGTGTAGATGACACATCTGAGAACTGATGATGCCACTCCAAGAGAACAAATCAATTATACTTTTTATAGATTTATTATCTTCTAAACAGGAGTTTATTACAATTGTTGTGCATTACTTCTATACACAAGAAAAATCACTTATGTACAGCAAGTGTGGCAAGCATTGTATCTGGACTTTTTTCTCAGTAGCTTTAAGACTGCATCTAGTCTCATGTAGACTGAACTTTGACTAAACATGCAAAAGTCACATTGTAAAATACTCTGGACAAGAACCACTAACATGTAGATGGGAAGAAACGGTCTGACTGACATGTAAACCAAACACAGTCAGTTTTGTTTTCTATGTAATCTTTAGTGGAGGGTTTATTTGAAATTTTCTTCAGGCCATGTTATACTAAATTATTTTCTCATTCATCTTTATTTAATGTGTGAGATACCACTGATACTCTCAAAATACACAGAGATTTAATTATTGTTGCTTTGTTCAAAGGTACAATTTTAGTTTGTGGCTACACTATTCTGGAAGTATCAGTGTACAATACAAGGTGGTTTAGCAGCAATGAACAGATGCACACTGACTCCCTCTGCTGGTCACAAGGTGAAGAACGTGATCTCCATTGAATGGCAATTATGATTTTTGTGGGCCATCTAAAAAAAAAAAAAAAGCAATTTTATGGAATTAAATAAATTTTACATTAGTTACAGGAATTATTTTTACAGATGTTAAGTTTTTACAAAATTTACCTTATAGTCTATTAAGCCTTACAAAGGCAAACCTTTATTTACTCAAATGTCATTTTATGTCATTTTACAATTTTACAGAGTTGAATATATTATGATATATGTATACACTAATTTTGGACATTTTCAGTTTGCTATCAGTGCTTTTATGTCATCTCTGCAGGTGTTTGGCTTTGATGCTGTAAATAAACTGGAGAGTTTCCTGTCTCCTGTAAATCAAAAACGTGCGCGCGTGTGTGTGCGTCCCCTCACTGAGGTCTTGATGTGTGGGGAGGAGGAGTTCATCAGCTCTGACAGTTTTGGTAAATATGGAGAAAATCAGAAAAGCGTCCTCTGATTTGTCACTGAAGTTGTTTGATGATTTCCTCTGTTGTGTCTAATAAGGTAATAGCGAGTGTGATTGGAGGGTGTTGGGCCTCTTTCTCTCTCATTAAGAGGATGCCTGTACTTCTGTATCATCAGAGCGGAGAAGCTTGTTCTGGGTGTTGAGTTAATCATGCTGAGGATGATGGGGAGATGCTTGACACTCATTTTACTGTTTTCCGTGGTAATACTCATCACAGCTGGTAAGTACAGTACATTTGAAATTAAGAAAAGTTATTTTTAGAAGGGGTCAGGATTGTGTTCTTTAGTCACTTAAAATGAAACTGTACTGTAATTAGTTGTTTTAGATGACAGGGTAATTGTATTGTCACAATATGTTGAATTTGATCCTGTATTGATTAGCAGGCAGTTTAATTCTCTCTATTATTTCTCTCTCTCATGGAGTCTCAAAATAATAAAATAATATTACTTATAAGCACATGCCTTGGTCCCTCAAGTTTGATGGCAGTGAAATTTATCGCACATTTGGAGTCACTAGTGTATCTATGACGATACTCTGATGTGATAAGCATTCATTTGGAAATATCACTGACAAACATGTTATTTTGAGTTAGTCCCATGAACATTTTTACCAAAGAAAAATTAATCATAATGATATTATGTTGTGTCACGATCACAAGAAAATGAAGTTGTGATAACGACAAAACAAGACAGAAAAAAAAAAACTAAATACCTTTTGGGGGGTGGGGGGTCTGCAATATTAAAGGAATACACCAGGTTTAATAAAGCTAAGTTGACATCATCATTTTGTGTACCACAAAAATAAATTTCTTGTTTCTGCTTTATATATATATAATATTCTACAAATCTGAGAAAAAAAAGAAAAGAAAAGAAAATAATAATAATATACAAATATGAGAAAAAAAATCTGGACACACACACACACACTTCATTAGAAGTAAATGGCTGTAAAGCTGTAAACCTTAAATACTAAACAATGTGTGTTAACATGATTTTAGTGTAAAGAAATGCCTAACTATAGCCTCAAATTTGCTTTTTTTTTTTTTTTTAAAGAAGGGCTTTTTTTTACTAGGGAGGAATAAACATGAATTTTTATGTTTTTTTTTATATTTTTATGTAACATACCAAAAATTATGTTGACTGAGCTCAACTTAAAATCTGAATATTCATTTAAATATTCAGACATATGTGTCCCAATTTGTGATTCTTAACTCTCTCATCCCTTCATCTCTCTCTCATTGTCTCTGTTCAATTTGCAGACAGTGTGAATGTGAGGTTGGTTGGTGGTCACAGTCGCTGTTCTGGGACAGTGGAGGTTCTTCATAGAGGTCAGTGGGGAACAGTGTGTGATGAGGAATGGGATTTGGCTGATGCTGCAGTGGTGTGTAGAGAGCTGGACTGTGGAGAACCTGTAGATGCTCTGAGTGATGCTTATTTTGGAGCAGGATCAGGACCAGTGTGGATGACTTTTGTCTTGTGTACTGGATCAGAGTCCACACTAAAGAACTGTGGGTCATTTGGATGGGGTAAAAATAATTGTGGTCATTCTAAAGATGCCGGAGTCATCTGCTCGGGTAAAGTATTTTACATATTTTTAATTCATATCTACGTATATAAGGTTTTTGTGCTTCCATGATGACTTCTAAAGAATGTATTTTTAAAATGTTGACAATAATAAATAGATTTAATATTAGTGTGTGTTTTCCTTTTGTATTTTTATATTATTTATTCACTCAAAGACTAAAATTATGTATAAATCATCATGATCTTGAGGATCTATATATATATATATATATATATATATATATATATATATATATATAGATATATATATATATATAACTAATATATGGTTTTTTTTAATCTGTGTTCTTTCAGAAGTCAGACTGGTTGGAGGTTCTCGCTGCTCTGGGAGATTAGAGATACTTCATGATCAGACGTGGATGTCAGTGTGTGATGCTGTCTTTGACCAGCAGGATGCAGAGGTTGTGTGTAGAGAGCTGGACTGTTGGGCTCCTGTACAGGTGCTGGGAGCAGCTGCTTTTGACAAAGGAGACACTCAGATGTGGACACAAGAGATTCAGTGCAGAGGAAATGAGTCTCAGATTCACCTCTGTCCAACATCACCATCAGTCGAAAGCAACTGTTCTCAGAAACACATCATTGGTTTGCTGTGTGCTGGTAAGAGTTAAGAGTACAAAAGACCTTAGTCTGGGTAGGGCATATTTAATGTTTGACAGGAATCTATGTTAAATTCTGTATGGCGTCTAGACTGATTAAGGTCTAGAGCAGGTGTGTAAAACTCATTTTCACTGAGGGCCACTTTAATATTATGGCTGCCATCGAAGGGCCTGTTGTAACTGTAAGACTGTACAAATGCAGTGGAGTACTGCACATCTTAATGGCCCCTGCAAAGAACGAGATGGGGCCCCTCCCACCAGCAGCGATGTCACGTGCGAAAAGTTATTGTGCACCTGCTGCAAGTATAGGCCTACTACTGAGTCCATCTCTCCCACTTACGTAACTGATTTATCAGTCATGAATGTGGTGAATTATCATTGCATTGATGCATTTTATGTAGGCTAATGGCCAACATGTTTCAGTTCAAACACTGTCCTACATAAGACTCACTAACTGTTTAAAAAAACTATACAAGCAAAATTCATGTTTGGTGTGCATATGATACGCAATCAATGCTTGCAGTAGAAAAAAAAGAAGTGGTGGTACTCCCCCACCCAAAAATAAATAAATACAAACTAAACATGTCTGCCGAAAATTGATCGTCCTGCCGAAAACTGATTGGTGCCTGTAATCACTTTTTGGCAAGTGTAAAACTGCATTTTATGGGTTTCATTTGCCATTTAAATGTATTTCAGGTGCCTGTGTTTCACGGGTATGAACAGGTAAAAGGACTGCATGAGGTGTCAAATATAACCCTCCAAATATAAGTCCTTTTTACCTGTTGAAATACCCATAAAATGCAGTTTTACGCTTGCCAAAAAGTGATTACAGACTCTACAGAACTGTTCTTTCCGCCACAAAAAGACTTGATTTCATTCATGGTTGTTATATTTGATAGATTACCTCATTCAGTCCTTTTTACCTGTTGAAATACTTTTAAATGGCCAATAAAACCTGTAAAATGCAGTTTTACACATGCCAAAAAGTGATTACAGACACCAATCAGTTTTCGGCAGACGATACATTTTCGGCACGACATCGGAATAGGCCCACGGGCCTTGAGTTTGACACATGTGGTCTAGAGCATATTATTTTATTGTAAAATTTTAAATGGACACTTAATTTTTCTATTGCTCTCTCTTACAATCAAAGACAAAATAAATGTGAGGCTGGTTGGTGGTCACAGTCGCTGTGCTGGTAGAGTGGAGGTTCTTCATAGAGGTCAGTGGGAAACAGTGTGTGACGCTGGCTGGGATATGGCTGATGCTTCAGTGGTGTGTAGAGAGCTGGACTGTGGAGAACCTGTAGATGCTCCGGGTGATGCTCATTTTGGATCAGGATCAGGACAAAGCTGGATAAAAAATGCATTGTGTACTGGATCTGAGTCCTCACTTAAGAATTGTGGATTTGTACAATTGCTTTATCGTGGCAACTGTCTTGATAAAAATGCTCAAGTCATTTGTTCAGGTAAGCTAAGAAACCTGTCTTATAGTACAAAACAGTTGCACCAAATACACTTGTGATGTAATTTTCCACATTCTCTTTGACCATACACACTGTTAAAATCAGGGGCTTTGTTAAAAATAAACTTAAGCAGCTTGTTTGTCTACATTCTAATGTAATAAATGTAGCAGGTACAACAAATAACAATACGCGATTTGGTGGACTTCCCCACATTTTACTGACAAATTTAGTTTTTCTGTTGCTTAGGAATAGTAGTATATATTATTTTCCTCATTATTACCTCACTGTGACTTGGCAGACCAATTTTCCTACAGACAGACATGTTTTCTAACAAATAGACATGACATGAGATCATTGACATGAAAATGTGGCTGGTCATGTGTATTCAGATATCTCACATACATAGTAAATATCTATTTTAAGAGGATGAAGAAAAATATGAATGTCCATAATATATATATATATATATATATGATATATTATATATATATATATATATAGATATACAAACCCGATTCCAAAAAAGTTGGGACACTGTACAAATTGTGGGTAAAAAAGGAATGGAATAATTTACAAATCTCATAAACTTTTAACTTTTATTCAAAATTGAATTTAGGTATATTGTTAAATTTTGAAATTTTGAAATTTTTGAATTTTTTGAATGTCTTGCCAAATATTGGCTCATTTTGGATTTCATGAGAGCTACACATTCCAAAAAAGTTGGGACAGGTAGCAATAAGATGCCGGAAAAGTTACATGTACATATAAAGCCTGGAACACACCAAGCTGAAGGTCGGCCGTCGGGCAGTTTTCGTGCGTCGGCCGACTAAATCTTCTCAGTCTGTTCCGCACTGTCGGCTGAAATTGGTCCTCGTCGGCTTTGTAATGGCCGACTTATCATGTTGAATCGGCGTCGGGGCTTGTCAGTCAGTCGGGCCACCTGATCATTCTGATTGGCTGTTCAGCCAGCGAACCAGTGCTCTAGAAGAAAAAAACGGAAGTGACGAAGCAAGTAAACAACGAAGTCAACGCGGACATACTTGCTTTTCTCATTTGTTTGCATTTCTCATGATTAATTCTCGTGATTTAAAAAAGATGGAATGAGGCAAGTGAAGATGCATTGATCAGTATGATCCAGGAAAGGCCTTTCTGCGTATTTTTCGTGCCCGATTCTTCCTTTCCTCTTCCACAAGCAAAATACCAAGGGCTGACAACGCCAGTGCCATTTGCAACGTGTCAGACATTTCTGAAATATCACAAATCCGTCTGTGGATAGCGAGACTCTGATATGCTTTTTCTTTGTATATGTTTAGTATCCCTGTAGCTTCTTACGGTTTCCCACTCTGAGTAACTACTGCCAAGACTACTGCCACCTGCTGGTACGGAAAGGTATTTCCTACGCAGGTGCAGAACGGACGTGCTAGGTGGCCGTTGGGTGTCGAGAATCGGCTTGGTGTGTCAGGGCAAATCTGGACCCAGACGCTGCCGACGTGAGCCGACCCTGCAGTCTGCTTTCGTTGCCACTAGTTGTCGGCGTCGGCTTGGTGTGTTCCAGGCTTAAGGAACAGCTGGAGGACCAATTTGCAACTTATTAGGTCAATTGGCAACATGATTGGGTATAAAAAGAGCCTCTCAGAGTGGCAGTGTCTCTCAGAAGTCAAGATGGGCAGAGGATCACCAATTCCCCCAATGCTGCGGCGAAAAATAATGGAGCAATATCAGAAAGGAGTTTCTCAGGGAAAAACTGCAAAGAGTTTGAAGTTATCATCATCTACAGTGCATAATATCATCCAAAGATTCAGAGAATCTGGAACAATCTCTGTGCGTAAGGGTCAAGGCCAGAAAACCATACTAGATGCTCGTGATCTTCGGGCTCTTAGACGGCACTGCATCACATACAGGAATGCTACTGTAATGGAAATCACAACATGGGCTCCGGAATACTTCCAGAAAACATTGTTGGTGAAGACAATCCACTGTGCCATTCGCCGTTGCCGGCTAAAACTCTATAGGTCAAAAAAGAAGCCATATCTAAACATGATCCAGAAGTGCAGGCGTTTTCTCTGGGCCAAGGCTCATTTAAAATGAACTGTGGCAAAGTGGAAAACTGTTCTGTGGTCAGACGAATCAAAATTTGAAGTTCTTTTTGGAAAACTGGGACACCATGTCATCCAGACTAAAGGGGACAAGGACAACCCAAGTTGTTATCAGCGCTCAGTTCAGAAGCCTGCATCTCTGATGGTATGGGGTTGCATGAGTGCGTGTGGCATGGGCAGCTTACACATCTGGAAAGGCACCATCAATGCTGAAAGGTATATCTAAGTTCTAGAACAACATGTGCTCCCATCCAGACGTCGTCTCTTTCAGGAAAGACCTTGCATTTTCCAACATGACAATGCCAGACCACATACTGCAATAATTACAACATCATGGCTGCGTAGAAGAAGGATCCGGGTTCTGAAATGGCCAGCCTGCAGTCCAGATCTTTCACCCATAGAAAACATTTGGTGCATCATAAAGAGGAAGATGCAACAAAAAAGACCTAAGACAGTTGAGCAACTAGAAGCCTGTATTAGACAAGAATGGGACAACATTCCTATTCCTAAACTTGAGCAACTTGAGCTCCTCAGTCCCCAGACGTTTGCAGACTGTTATAAAAAGAAGAGGGGATGCCACACAGTGGTAAACATGGCCTTGTCCCAACTTTTTTGAGATGTGTTGATGCCATGAAATTTAAAATCAACTTATTTTTACCCTTAAAATTATTTTAAAAAAAAATTTCAGTTTAAACATTTGATATGTCATCTGTTTTGTATTCTGAATAAAATCTTGAAATTTGAAACTTCCACATCATTGCATTTGTTTTTATTCACAATTTGTACAGTGTCCCAACTTTTTGGAATCGGGTTTGTATATATATATATATATATAATATATATATATATATATATATATATAGTATATATATATATATATATATATATTAAGATTTCTTATGATATGAGTCAGTATTGATACATATACAAATTAATATACTGTAACCGGTCAACTTAAATGTTGCTCTTTCAGAAGTCAGACTGGTTGGTGGTTCTCGCTGCTCTGGGAGGTTAGAGATACTTCATGATCAGATGTGGATGTCAGTGTGTGATGCTGTCTTTGACCAGCAGGATGCAGAGGTTGTGTGTAGAGAGCTGGACTGTGGGGCTCCTGTACAGGTGCTGGGAGCAGCTGCTTTTGACAAAGGAGACAATCAGATGTGGACACAAGAGATTCAGTGCAGAGGAAACGAGTCTCAGATTCACCTCTGTCCAACATCATCATCACACAAAAACAACTGCTCTCATGAAAATGATGTTGGTCTGGTGTGTGCAGGTTTGGTCCTTTTTTAAATAAACTGAAATCAAATTTAATGTTCCTAAATATAGACTAAATATTAGTTTAGTTTCACTATAGTTTTTTTTTTTTTTTTGAAACTCCTTTGAAACTTTTTTTAATAGTTTTTTTTTTTCTCTCTGTTCATTGTATAGGCAATATTAGCGTGAGATTAGTTGATGGTAACAATCCATGTGCTGGTCGAGTGGAGGCTCTTCATAGAGGTCAGTGGGGAACAGTGTGTGATTATGGTTGGGATATGACTGAAGCTGCAGTGGTGTGTAGAGAGCTGGACTGTGGAGAACCTGTAGATGCTCTGAGTGGTGCTTATTTTGGACCAGGATCAGGGCCAATCTGGTCACATTTCAAGTTATGTAATGGATCAGAATCAACACTTAAGAACTGTATATCAGCAGAATTGGATTTTTATGATTGTGATCATACTAAGGATGCAGGAGTCATCTGCTCAGGTAATCTTGCCCAAAACTCATCTTATTTTTACCGATGATCCATCTGCCTCAGAAGGTAGTTCACCCAAAAATGAAAATTCTTTTATTATTTTCTCACCTTCATGACTTTTCCGACCTGTATGACTTTTTTCTGTGGAGCACAAAAGGCACTTATTTCACTTTCATTACGTTGAAAAGAATGCTAGGATATTCTTTGTGACATTCACTTTTTGTTTTCCATCAAGAAAGAGAGAAAGAAATGTATACAGGTTTAGATGTGTGATATGTATTGTTTATGATAAAATTATTATTTTAATGATGTGCAAGCTGACAGTACACTACTGGTCAAAATATTTGAATAGTTAAGATTTTTTAATGGTTTTGAAAGAAGTCTTACTGCATTTGATGAAAAATACAGTAATATTGTAGAATATTATTACATTTTAATAACAGTTTCTATTTTAATATATTTTGTAATATAATTTATTCCTGTGATGGATTCAAAGAATCCTAAAAAAAAGTATATTTATATATATTTACATTCAGAACATAGTATGATATAGCTACACAATTGTAAGGAACCCTTTACTGGACTGCTATTGTCACGGCGTGATAAAGGACAGGAGGCAACTGCGAGTAATAATGATGTTTATTGAAACTATGAGATGATGACTGGCTCCTGGAGAATGACGCAGGGACTTTGATGGCAGCACAGACAGGTGAGTAGATTCCCTTGAGTGCGCTGATGGAAATGGTGAAGACCTGACGATTCCCTTGAGTGCGTTGGTGGAGATGGTGAGGAACAAACACACTCCCCTTGAGTGCGTTGGTGGAGTGGGTGAAGGCGAGGTATCCGTAATAAAGGTTGTAATCCAGTGACGACCAAACAGGAAACAGAGCAAGAGGCAGGCCCGCTGAACAACGAGCAGACAAACACCACGCAGACCTCACACAACGATCTGACAAACAAGAGACGAAAGACCAGGCATTATATAGGCTGATGTAACGAGCAGCACCTGCCGCTGATCAGCCGATCAGCGGTAACACCCACATGAAAACAATTAACATGACGTCACCACAAACCAGCAGGAGACGGTGCATTCATGAACCGTGACAGTACCCCCCACCTCCTAAGGACGCCTCCTGGCGTCCCCAGAACCCTTACCTGTCGATTGTAATCCTCGATAAGAGAGTGATCCAGGATGTCCCTAGCAGGTACCCAACTTCTCTCCTCCGGACCGTAACCTTCCCAGTCCACCAAGTACTGGAAACCGCGTCCCCTCCGTCTAGAGTCCAGAATGCGATTGACTAAGTGGTCTCCCCATCTACGAGTCGCGGCGGGGGGGGGAACCGGGGTAGGCGGATTAATGGGGGAATGAAAAACGGGTTTGATCTTTGACACATGAAAGGCGGGATGAATTCTCCTGTACGCCGGAGGGAGTTTGAGGCGGACTGCCACCGGACTAATGATCTTGGTGACAGTAAACAGGCCAATAAATTTGGGAGCCAATTTATTAGATACGGAGCGGAGAGGAATATTCTTAGTAGAAAGCCACACCTTTTGACCCACGACGTATACGGGAGGCCTAGACCGGTGGCAATCGGCTTTAGCCTTGGTGCGCGCCCCCCACTTGTAGTAGAGTCTCGCGGGCTCTAGTCCAAGTGCGGTGACACCTCTGGACGAAGGCGTGAATGGAGGGGACCGCGACTTCGGATTCCAGACTGGGAAAAACAGGTGGCTGATAACCTAAACTACATTCAAATGGAGATAGGCCCGTAGGTGATATTGGTAAGGTATTGTGGGCGTACTCCACCATCGACAATTGTTGGCTCCAGGAGGAAGGATTCTTGGAAACCAAACATCGCAACACCCTTTCCAAATCTTGGTTGGCTCTCTCGGTTTTGACCATTGCTCTGGGGATGAAACCCTGAGGACAGACTTACAGTCGCCCCCAGTAATCTACAGAACTCTCGCCAAAATTTGGACACAAATTGGGGTCCCCTGTCGGACACCACGTCTATCGGGAGGCCATGTAACCGAAAGACGTGATCTACAACGGCCACCGCTGTCTCCTTGGCTGAGGGTAATTTGGGCAAGGGAATAAAGGGGGCCGCCTTCGAGAACCGGTCCACCACGGTCAAAACTACCGTGTTGCCCTGGGAGGGCGGGAGGGCGGTGATAAAATCTAGAGCGATGTGGGACCAGGGTCTCGAAGGCACCGGCAGCGGTTGATGTAACCCATCAGGAGGTCGATTGGAAGTCTTACCAGTGGCACAAACCGAGCAAGCCAAAACAAAACTGTGAATGTCGCGAGCCATCAATGGCCACCAGAATCGTTGCTTGACCAAAAAACTTAGTACGGTTAACTCCTGGATGGCAAGCCACATTAGAACAATGTCCCCACTGGATAACGTTGGACCGTAATCCCTCCGGCACAAATAAGCGATTCAGTGGGCACCCGGGCGGAGGCATTACCCCTTCTAAGGCAGTCTTAACCTTCGATTCGATCTCCCATGTGAGTGTGGAGACCACTAATGTCTCAGGAAAAATACACTCGGGAGTGGACGGGCGTTCGGAACGGTCAAAAATACGTGATAAAGAATCGGGTTTAATGTTTTTGGAACCCGGGCGGTACGAGATAGTAAGATCAAAGCCTCGGCTGTGTCTGACCACCTGAACGTAGTTTTGGTGGAGGTCAAGGCGGTCAGAGGTGCGGCTAGTTGGCTGAAGTTGCGAATAAATGCCGGTAGAAGTTGGCGAACCCCAGAAACCTCTGTAGGGCCTTACGGGAATCTGGACTTGGCCACTCTACCACAGCCTTAATCTTCTAGGGATCCATGCGTATTCCCTCAGTCGACACGATATACCCCAAAAATGGAACCGACTGTGCATGAAACTCGCATTTCTCCGCCTTGACAAAAAGCCCATTCTCTAGCAACCTCTGAAGCACTCGTCGAACGTGCTGCACATGTTCTTGGAGAGAAGAAGAAAAAATCAATATGTAGTCCAGGTAGACATATATGAACTGATCAATCATATCTCGCAGCACGTCGTTGATGAATGCCTGGAAGACCGCTGGGGAGTTGGAAAGCCCGAAGGGCATGACCAAATATTCAAAGTGCCCCCTGGGGGTATTAAAAGCGGTCTTCCATTCATCCCCCTCCCTGATGCGGACCAAATGATAAGCATTACGTAAGTCCAGTTTTGTGAAAATCGACGATCCCTGCAACCTCTCGAAGGCTGAAGACATCAACGGCAAAGGATAAGTATTCTTTTGTGTGATTCGACGATGATCCCCGGTAATCGATACAAGGTCGCAGTGATCCGTCCTTCTTTCCCACAAAAAAGAACCCCGCCCCCGATGGAGAAGAGGAAGGGCGGATGAACTTGGAAGCTAGAGAATCAGAAATATATTTCTCCATAGCCTCCCTTTCTGGAACCGAAAGTGAATATAATTTGCTCTTAGGCGGAGACTTACCCGACAGTAATTCTATGGCACAGTCGTAGGGACGATGCGGAGGAAGAGAAGCAGCACGAGACTTACTGAACACTTCCTTCAGGTGGAGGTACTCCGCGGGCACGTTAGACAAATCCACCGCCTCCTCCTGCAACACAGACATAGAAACAGACGGACAGGCAGACACTAAACAAGACTCATGACATCCTTTGCACCAAGTCAGAACAGAGTTAGAGGACCAGTCTATCTTGGGGTTGTGGAGGAGGAGCCAGGGGTGACCGAGGACTATGGGTGCCAGGGGAGAGTCAAGGATGTGGAATGAAATGGTTTCCGTGTGATTGCCTGATGTGATGAGGGTGATGTCTTCCGTGACGTGAGATATGACTGGGAGTTTCTGTCCATTGAGGGCGTGGACCGTGATGTGGTGAGGAAGGGCTTTGAGGGGAATGTGAAGTTTGTGTGCCAGTGTACTGTCCATGAAATTACCTTCTGCCCCTGAGTCCAGTAGTGCCTGACAGTTGTGGGTCTGTGCTGCCCACCTTAGTCTTACCGGAAGGAGCGTGGATGATGATGAGGTCTTCTCAGGGCGTAGATCTCCTTCTGGACGCGGTCAGCCAGCCCATGCAGGAACATGTCCCACTGCGCCTCCTCGTTCCAATGACACTCTACCGCCAGGGTTCGGAACTCGATGGAATAGTCCGAGACGGATCTTTCGTGGTGCCGTAGTTCCGCGAGCTTCCTGGCCGCCTCCCTCCCGGCGACGGCCCGATCAAAGACCCGTCTCATCTCGGCGGAGAGTGACTGAAACGAGGGCGCAGCATGGATCCTGGTTCTCCCACACCGCCGTTCCCCATAATGCCGCCCTCCCAGTGAGCAATGTGAGAACAAATGCCACCTTGGCCCTCTCATTGGCGAAGGTTCTGGGTTGGAGGGAAAAGTGCATGTCACAACGGGTCAAGAAAGCTCTACAATAGTTAGGCTCACCCGAATATGACTCCGGAATGGGGAGCCGTGGTTCCGGCTGGGAGGGGGCTTCCGAAGTGGCTGGACGGAACGGGCGGTGTGGGCGGCGCAGTGGGAGCTCGTAGTAACTGAAGTTGTTGGGTGAGCTCGGACACCTGCGTCACCAAAGCCTGAACCGCGCGACCAGTGTCGTTAAGATTCCTCTCCTGGGAGTCCATCCTCCGAACACTGGCGCTGAGGAAATCCTCCAGAGCAGACGGTTGATTACTCGCTGCCTCCATAACAGGGTCAGATCGTTCTGTCACGGCGTGATAAAGGACAGGAGGCAACTGCGAGTAATAATGAGGTTTATTGAAAATATGAGATGATGACTGGCTCCTGGAGAATGACGCAGGGACTTTGGTGGCAGCACAGACAGGTGAGTAGATTCCCTTGAGTGCGCTGATGGAAATGGTGAAGACCTGACGATTCCCTTGAGTGCGTTGGTGGAGATGGTGATGAACAAACACTCCCCTTGAGTGCGTTGGTGGAGTGGGTGAAGGCGAGGTATCCGTAATAAAGGTTGTAATCCAGTGACGACCAAACAGGAAACAGAGCAAGAGGCAGTAACGCTGAACAACGAGCAGACAAACACCACGCGGACCTCACACAACGATCTGACAAACAAGAGACGAAAGACCAGGCATTATATAGGCTGATGTAACGAGCAGCACCTGCCGCTGATCAGCCGATCAGCGGTAACACCCACATGAAAACAATTAATATGACGTCACCACAAACCAGCAGGAGACGGTGCATTCATGAACCGTGACAGCTATTTTCCTCCGGGTCGGCAGGTGGCGCCTCTCACCTGACGCCTGCTGAACACTACCACTCATTATGCCTGATGCATCACACCTGTATCTTGCCCTATTTAAGTGTGTTTTGTGCCATGCCTTATTGTTCAGTCTTGAGCCTATGTTACCTGTTACAAGCTAAGTCTGTTAAAGTTTAAGTTTAAGTCTTTGGACCCTTGTGTCTACTTTGCTTTGTACTGTTTCTTGGAAGCCCGGCTTCTCTTGTTTTGTTGTACCTTTTATTAGTAAAGATAGTGTTTTGTTGAAGATCCACGACTCCTTGCTGTTTGATCACCTCTGCTCTTGGATTCATTGAGTGGGGAGTTAGCTCACTCCGTTAACTCAGTGACTTTGAAGACAATAGACCCGGGTTCAATCCCCACCTAGAACAGCCTCATTACAGCAAGACTGAACCTCAAAACATGAATCCAGCAGAGGAGAGTCCACCACCTTCTAATGTGGATCGCATTCTGTCTGCCATATCAGGACAAGCTGCTGCCATATCAGGGCAAGCTGCTGCCATTCAGCAACATGAGCAGAACCTTACTGAGATTCTTCAATGTTTAAATCTTCAGACTCCAGTCTCTTCGTCTCAAGAGCCTCAGCTCTCACATGGTAATCCTTCTCAAGCAGTGGTAGCTGCCCTGTCAGAACCCAAATTACCAGCACCAGAATGATTTGATGGCAGTCCTGAGAAGTGTCGTGGGTTCCTCACTCAATGCACCCTAGTATTTCAGTTACAACCTGGCAGCTTCCCCACAGAGAGCAGCAAGGTTGCTTATATCATTACCCTTCTTACTGGCAAGGCTTTAGACTGGGCCTCGGCTTTGTGGGACCAACAGGCACCACTCACTGCAAACAGTGGCAGCTTCATTGCTGAAATGAAGAGAGTCTTCCACCATCCAGCCAGCACAGGTGATGTGGACTACCGTTTGCTTCGACTCTCTCAAGGCACTCGAAGTGTGGCGGAGTTTTGCCATTGAGTTTCGTACCCTAGCTTCAGAGAGTGGTTGGGACCAGCGAGCCTTAAGGGCCACATTCCACCAGGCTTTGTCTCCGGAACTCAAGGATGAGTTAGCCTTTAGAGACCCTTCTCCGGATTTGGAATCCCTAATCAAGGTGGCTATCTGAATAGATCATCGTCTCCGAGAACGACAACATGAACGACGTCGGGAGACCAGTGTGTATCGTTCTCAGGAATTTTCCAAGACTGTTGAACAACTCGGGAAACCCGGTGATCTGGAGGAACCCATGTAGCTGGGTCGAACCAGATTAACCCAGACAGAAAGGGATCGACGGATGAGGGAACGATGCTGTCTGTACTGTGGAAAGCCTGGCCATTTCCGATCCAACTGTCCTGAATTGTCGGGAAAAGCCAGTTCTCGTCCAGGAAAGGGGGAACTGGAACGAGAGTAGATATTTTCCCTCATCCTACAACCTCTGGAGTTACTATCCAAGCCACCATCTTCCACAACAACCAGAATCACCAGCTTGGTGCTTTCATTGACTCTGGGGCTGCTGGGAACTTTTTGGATCTAGGTGTAGCCCGACGTTTGGGCATTCCATCTGTGCTCCTCCAGAAGCCTCTAACCATCACAGCTCTCGATGGCAGACCTCTTGGGTCGGGACAGGTTAGTCACTGCACTTTGTTTATTCAGTTTGAAATTGGGGGTCACAAGGTACTTATACAGTTTTTCTCATCCAGTTACCAGAACTCCCCTTAGTTCTTGGATTTCCATGGCTAATTTGTCACAACCCAAATATTGACTGGTCAAGAGGTGTAGTTAAAGGTTGGGGAACTAACGGTTGTGTTTCTGCTTTTTCTTTTTGCCATTCTACTGAGAAACTGGAGGTATACCCAGGGCCGATGTCGACACTATCCAGGTGGCCTGCCAATCTCAATCCAGACAGGTCCAGCACTCAAGGGCTACCTGTATCTCAGTTTAAATCTGCCACCATGAAGTGCCCAGCGTTTCATCCTGAGTCATCTCAAGTTCCCCAGGCCACGGATGCACTGCAACTTCCCTTTTCGAAGACCCAGAGTATTATGCCTCCTGTGTTTCTCCCTGAACTGTCCAGAGTTCCTCCAGAGTATGCTGATCTCAAGGAAGTCTTCAGCAAGTCCCGAGCCACCTCCCTTCCCCCCCACAGACCATATGACTGTGCCATAGACTTGGTTTCTGGAGATTGCCCACCGCGGGGTAGGCTTTACTCTCTCTCTGCACCTGAGAGGGCCGCTATGGAGAAGTACCTCAAGGAAGCCTTGGATAATGGTTTTTTTCTACTTCGACCTCGCCTGCTGGAGCGGGGGTTTTCTTTGTTGAGAAAAAGGATGGTGACCTCAGGCCTTGCATCGACTACAGGGGTCTCAACCGCATCACCATTAAGAATCGCTACCCCCCTGCCCCTGATGACCTCTGCTTTTGAGATCCTGCAAGGTGCCACCATATTCACTAAATTAGATCTCCGAAATGCCTACCATCTGGTCAGGATTCGAGAAGGTGACGAGTGGAAGACGGCTTTCAACACCCCGACAGGCCACTATGAGTACAGGGTAATGCCCTTTGGCCTGGTCAATGCCCCAGCCGTCTTCCAGGCGCTGATTAATGATGTCTTGCGGGAGATGCTGAACAAGTTCGTTTTTGTCTACCTTGATGATATCCTTATTTTCTCATGCAACTACAAAGAACACATTCAACATGTTCGACAGGGCCTGTCCCAGTTACTTAAACACAGCCTCTTCGTCAAGCTGGAAAAGAGTGAATTTCATGTGTCTTCAACCCCATTTCTTGGCTTCATCGTTTCCAAGGGCAACATCCAGATGGATCCTGGCAAGGTGCGAGCAGTTCAGGAAAGCCTAATTCTGTGAAGCAGGTACAACGTTTTCTTGGGTTTGCAAATTTTTATAGAAGATTTATAAAAAACTTCAGCTCTGTTGCAGAACCTCTCTCAGCACTCACCAAGAAGTCTGCCCGATCATTCATGTGGACTGAGAAGGCCAATCAAGCTTTTAACAAGCTGAAAAGTCTCTTTACGTCCGCCCCTATCTTAACCCTTCCAGACCCAGAGTTGCCCTTTGTGGTGGAGGTTTGATGCTTCTGATGTGGGGGTAGGGGCAGTTTTGTCCCAAAGAGCCAGGGTTGACAACAAGCTTCACCCATGTGCTTATCTTTCTCGTCGACTAACTGCAGCAGAGAGGAATTACGATATTGGAAACCGAGAGCTGTTGGCAGTAAAGGTGGCATTGGAGGAGTGGAGGCATTGGTTGGAAGGGGCCAGGCATCCATTCCTCCTCTGGACAGACCACAGAAACCTAACCTACATTCGGGAGGCCAAGAGACTGAATTCCCGCCAAGCGCGCTGGGCACTGTTTTTTAATCGGTTTGACTTTGTTCTTTCTTACCGCCCAGGTTCCAAGAATTCAAAACCAGACGCACTTTCGAGGCAGTTTGACTCCCCAGAGGAGGAGGCCAGACCAGAACCCATCCTTCCCACCTCCAGAATAATAGGAGCTATCCAGTGGGGCATTGAGGCTGCCATTAAGAAGGCCCAACGGCAGCAGTCGGATCCAGGTAATGGTCCACCAGGACGTCTTTTTGTTCCTAACCGACTACGTTCTAATGTGTTGCAGTGGGCACATGCCTCCCTCCCCTCTGGTCATCCTGGGTCCACTAGAAACCTGCAAGCTCATCCAGAGGAGATTTTGGTGGCCAAAGTTGCAAAAAGACGTCCGTGATTTTGTCGCCGCGTGCACTGTATGCGCCCAGAACAAGGGGCTCAGAACCCACCCTCAAGGACTACTGCATCCTCTACCTATCCCTAAACATCCTTGGTCGCACATATCTCTGGACTATGTCACAGGTCTGCCTGAATCTCAAGGTAATACTGTCATTCTTGTGGTGGTGGATAGATTTTCCAAAGCCTGTCACCTCCTGCCATTACCCAAACTTCCCACAGCTAGCCAGACTGCAGAGCTCCTAATGCAGCATGTGTTCAGGATTCATGGATTCCCCCAGGATATCGTCTCCGATAGAGGTTCTCAGTTCACCTCCCGGTTTTGGAAGGCTTTTGGCCGCCTCATTGGATCTGACATCAGTCTGTCATCTGGATTTCACCCCCAGTCTAATGGGCAGACAGAGAGGGTGAATCAGGAGATAGAGAAAACTTTGAGATTTTTGGCAGCAGACAATCAGACCACTTGGAGCTCTCGATTAGTCTGGGCAGAGTTTGCACATAGTACTCTCTACCATTCTTCCTTAGGCATGTCCCCTTTTGAGTGCCAGTACGGGTTCCCTCCCATTTTGGTTCCCTGGACAGGAGCCAGAGGTATGTGTTTCCTGCTGCTGCTCAACTGGTTCGCCGTTGTCAACGGGCTTGGAAGAAGGCCCGGGCAGCTTTACTGAAAGCCACTCAACAACAGCGGAGGCAGGCAAACCGGCGTCGGAGGTTGGGACCAATGCTTCGTCCGGGTCAGAGGGTGTGGCTCTCTACCCGAGATCTGCCTCTGCGGGTGGAATCTCGCAAACTGGCTCCACGTTATATTGGTCCTTTTTAAGATCCTCAGGAAGATGAATCCAGTAGCTTACCACCTACATCTGCCCAGGTCCCTGAGGATTCACCCAACGTTTCATGTCTCTCGGTTAAAGCCTGTTGTTTGTTCTTCTCTTTCCCCAGCTCGCAAACCTGCCCCAGCTGCCCGTATCGTCGACGGACAGCCAGCTTACACTGTGCGTAGGTTGGTGGATTCTCGTCAGGTCCGTGGAAAAGTACAGTATTTGGTCGACTGGGAGGGTTACGGCCCAGAGGAGCGCTCATGGGTGCCTGCTCAAGACATTCTGGACCCTACTCTCATTACGGATTTTCTCCACACCCAAAGACTCCACAAAGTGAACGTCAGGAGCCGTCCTTAGAGGGGGGACTCCTGTAAGGAACCCTTTACTGGACTGCTATTTTCCTCCGGGTCGGCAGGTGGCGTCTCTCACCTGACTCCTGCTGAACACTACCAATCATTATGCCTGATGCATCACACCTGTATCTTGCCCTATTTAAGTGTGTTTGTGCCATGCCTTATTGTTCAGTCTTGAGCCTATGTTACCTGTTACAAGCTAAGTCTGTTACAAGTTTAAGTTTAAGTCTTTGGACCCTTGTGTCTACTTTTCTTTTGTACTGTTTCTTGGAAGCCCGGCTTCTCTTGTTTTGTTGTACCTTTTATTAGTAAAGCTAGTGTTTTGTTGAAGATCCACGACTCCTTGCTGTTTGATCACCTCTGCTCTTGGATTCATTGAGTGGGGAGTTAGCTCACTCCGTTAACTCAGTGACTTTGAACACAACAGACCTGGGTTCAATCCCCACCTAGAACAGCCTCATTACAACAATATCACATAAGAGTGCTGTTTTTAAGAATTCTACATAAAAGATGACATACATTTAATGAAGTTCCCAACGTAGGTTTGGGAGGAGCCTAATCATTCAGTCCTGTCAATCATCATTATGAGCATATATATGCAGTAGTCATTGTGCCATCCCAGTGACAATTCTTCCAGCATCCTTCCACTTCCCCATCTCCACTATTTCTATCATTCTCCATCTCTGTGTAGTACCGCAGTAGGGGGGTTGAACTCAGAGCTCAAGCCAAGCCTCAGGTTAGATCCTCTGTCGATGACAGCAAGCCAAGTTTGTTTACCATTAAGACTGGATGGGCAGGGGAACTTGTGAAATAATGTCAGAACAATTGATCTTATAAAGATAAAAATGCCCCTGAAAATGTATTTAAAGTGAGCTGCAGGAGTACAAGAACATGCTAATAATAAGCACTTTTACAAACTTTTTGAAGGATGTAATTTTTTGTCAATATTGCACAGCCCTAGTTTGGATTGACATGAGAGTGGGTAAAAAATGACTTCTTTCTTTCTGTCTTTCTTTCTTTCTTTCTCTTTTTGTGTGTGAACTAATCCTTTAAATGAACCCTTCTTAAATCATCTGAATATTTTACTTTGATTCCTTTTTTTACAGTAAATTTTACTTATGTTAAATGTTAAATGGTTAACCAATAATTACAAGCATAACGCATTGAGATAACAAAAATGAAAACAATTGTCAATGGATTTTTAAAAAAATATTTTATTAAACGTTTTTTTCTCTTGTATTACTTCAGATGTCAAGCTTATTGGAAACACCAGTTGCTCTGGGAGGTTAGAGATACTTCATGATCAGATGTGGATGTCAGTGTGTGACGCTGTCTTTGACCAGCAGGATGCAGAGGTTGTGTGTAGAGAGCTGGACTGTGGGGCTCCTGTACAGGTGCTGGGAGCAGCTGCTTTTGACAAAGGAGACGCTGAGATGTGGACACAAGAGATTCAGTGCAGAGGAAATGAGTCTCAAATTCACCTCTGTCCAACATCACCATCACATGAAAGCAACTGTTCTCATGATAATTACCAGGGGCTGCTATGTGCTGGTGAGAATTAAAATAATTCAATTAAAATAAGACTTTTTTTTTTTTACATACCCTTCTTTTATTTGTAGCCTCTCTCTCTTTCTCTGTCACTTAGATAAAAAATATGTGAGGTTGGTTGGTGGTAACAGTCGCTGTGCTGGTAGAGTGGAGGTTCTTCATAGAGGTCAGTGGGGAACAGTGTGTGGTGATTTCTGGGATTTGCTTGATGCTGCAGTGGTGTGTAGAGAGCTGGACTGTGGAGAACCTGTAGATGCTTTGGGTGGTGCTCATTTTGGATCAGGATCAGGACCAATCTGGATGACTACAGTAGTATGTACTGGATCAGAGTCTACACTGAAAAACTGTGGGTCATCAGGATGGAGCCTACATTCCTGTACTCACAATTCTGATGCTGGTGTCATCTGTTCAGGTAAATGAAAAAAAAAAAAAACTTGTTGCCCATGGATTTATTATGATGACAAAGAATAATTGCATTTTGTTTGGAAAACTGTATTTATAAATTGTTGTATTGTTATGGTATTTAACTATCATGTGTTTTATTCACCGTCAGCTAGCATTTGTTTTTGTGTACTGTGATTCATATTTAAACAGGTCATACACCAACTCGACTTGTTAATGGATCTCACCTGTGCTCTGGGAGATTAGAGATACTTCATGATCAGACGTGGATGTCAGTGTGTGATGCTGTCTTTGACCAGCAGGATGCAGAGGTTGTGT
The DNA here is from genome assembly GCF_018340385.1 of Cyprinus carpio. Taxonomy (NCBI): domain Eukaryota; kingdom Metazoa; phylum Chordata; class Actinopteri; order Cypriniformes; family Cyprinidae; genus Cyprinus; species Cyprinus carpio. The sequence goes on along the minus strand of NC_056600.1, from coordinate 8,323,262 downwards.
GTAGAGAACTGGACTGTGGGGCTCCTGTAAAGGTGCTGGGAGCAGCTGCTTTTGACAAAGGAGACACTCAGATGTGGACACAAGAGATTCAGTGCAGAGGAAATGAGTCTCATATTTCATTCTGTTCAATATCATCATCACACAAACACAACTGCACTGGTGACATTATGGGTCTGATCTGCTCAGGTTAAGTATTAATATTCAGTGTCTCATCATTTGTTTTTTTTTGATGATGCTTGTTGTCTGCTGTGTCAGCATAATGTCTGCTTTATTTTTTGTTTTTGATCTTATACTGTTCTTTACAGGTTACACTGAGGTTAAACTAGTAAATGGTTCAGACTCTTGTTCTGGTCGAGTTGAACGTCAGTACTTCAGTAAATGGGGCACAGTGTGTGATGCATGCTGGGATATGAGATCTGCCAGTGTCCTCTGTGGACAGCTGAACTGTGGGATTGCTGTGTCTGTTGTGGGATCAGACTGGTTTGGAGAGGTAAGTGGTTAAATCTGGGCTGATTTGTTTGATTGTGACGGGAATGAAACAAAACTCTCAGAATGTTCCATCTCTTCATGGAGTCGAGCTGAATGTTCTCACAGACGAGATGTTGGAGTCATCTGCTCTGGTGAGGGATTTTATTGAAAAAAGTTAAGTACATATATTACTTTACAATATAATAATAAAATGCCACATCTTTCACTCAGATTCCTCTCTGGCTCTTCATGATGGTCTGGTGCGGTTGTCTGGAGAGAGACAGTGTGAGGGGGAGCTGGAAGTTTTCATCCATCAGGTCTGGAGGAGAGTTCTGCTGGACTCCTGGAGTCTCACTGAATCCTCTGTTGTCTGCAGACAGCTGGACTGTGGCTCTGTGCTGAACTTCTACAGCTCCTCTTCATCCAGTCCTGAACACAGTCATGAGTGTGTGACAGGCTTCCAGTGCTCTGGGAGTGAAGCTCATTTGGGGAACTGCAGCTCTCCACAAACTCTGAACTGCAACTCCACACAACAGCTGTACATCACCTGCCTTGGTGAGAACAACAACATCTGGGCAGATATTTTTTAGTTGTTAGTGATGAATAATGTTTTACTTTCTCTGAATATCAGGTCGTGGGTCCATCAGACTGGTGGGTTCTGGGGGAGACTGTGCAGGGAGGCTGGAGGTTTTTCAAAGTGGCTCATGGGGGACAGTGTGTGATGACTCCTGGGATATTAAAGATGCCCATGTGGTGTGCAGACAGCTGCAGTGTGGAGTGGCCCTCAGTAACCAGCAGGTACCAGCCTGGTTTGGTGCTGGTTCTGGACCCATATGGCTGGATGAGGTGGAGTGTGAGGGGAACGAGACGTCCCTGTGGAGCTGCTCTTCTCCAGGCTGGGGAAAACATGACTGTAATCACAAGGAGGATGTAGGAGTCGTGTGCTCAGGTAAACATGCTACTAAATTGTTTACACTGAAACTAAGTATAAGGTTTTACACATTTCAAAATTCAAGTGTCCATAATGTTCACATTTTTCAAATTTGTGATTTTAAAATGGACATTTTTTATGTAGAGTTTAAAGAGATCAGGTTAACTGAGGGCTGTGAAGGGAATGTGGAGGTTTTCTACAATGGATCCTGGGGTAATGTGTGTTACAACCAGATGAACAGAGACACAGCGAGTCTGATCTGTCAAGAGCTGAACTGTGGAAGATCTGGTGTTTTGTCTGATTCTACATCGAGACTGAAATCAGCTCCTAACTGGCTGGATAAAGTTACATGTCGACCACATGATTCCTCTTTATGGCAGTGTCCATCTTCACCCTGGGGACAGAATAACTGTGATGAAGATGAAGTGGCCAAAATCATCTGCTCAGGTAAAACAGATACTTTTTCCATCAGTAAACAATACAAGAGTTATCCTTTATCATTAGTGCTTTGAGAAGATGTGTGGAATAAATTTAATAATAATTTAATTTTTTAATTACAGAACAGGAGAGTCATGAGTCTCCTCGAAGCTCTCTGACATGCTCCACATCTCCCCATCAGAGACACTGTTCAGGTAAGTTCATTTAACAGAAACAACCATGAAAATTATGAATGTTGAATGCAACTCCTGTTGAAAAAAACAGCACATGCTGGTTAGGTATGTTTTGAAGCATGGCAGCTGGTTTAAACTGGTCCTTAGTTTGTCATGAGTTGGTTAAAAGTTGGTTATGGGCTGGTCCTGAGCAGGAGCTAGTTGCTTAGGACCAGCTTAAATCAGATCAAACCAGCTGTCATGCTTCAAAACATAACTAACCAGCATATTTCTTTTTTTCAACAGGGACATAAGATAATGGTGTTTTAATATGAGAAACCAGTAGTATTTCATCTTGGAATATACAACTGATCACACACATACTCCTGTGCAGACGCTGCTGTTCTGTCAGTACTCTGCTGGTATAATGTATCTACTTTGTGTTCCTTTGTGTTTTATTATTGATACCTACAGGCCTGTTTGAGCATTGTTTTTGATATTTTTAATTTTGGATTGTTTGAAGGTGAGGGCCGGTGCTCTGGGAGACTGGAGGTGTATCATAACGCTGTGTGGGGCTCAGTCTGTGATGATCAGTGGGACATCAGCGATGCTCAAGTGGTCTGCAGGCAGCTGGGTTGTGGAGCAGCACTGAGGGCTGATGGGAATTCAGTCTTTGGTGCTGATGAAGGTGTTGTGTGGGTGAACAGAGTCGAGTGCAGAGGGAATGAGATTCACCTGTGGGACTGTCCTCTCTCCCTGAAAAACCACACTGACTGCTCCCACAAAGAGCACGCTGGACTCTCCTGTGCAGGTCACAGCACAATACTGAGGAATAACATTTATTTTTAGACCATTTTAAAGTGTGTAATGTTGGTATATTCAGAACATTCATAGCTTTGAACGTGCTTGTGTCTGTTTTGCCAGATTTTACAGATGTGTCAGAGTCCACTATTCCTGCCACAAGAAAATCCGTTTCTCCTCCAGTTTCTCCTCCAGCGCGCTCAACATCAGTCTCTCCTCCACAAACTCCTCCAGCAGCGTCTCTCTCCGTCCCCCCAGTGCTTGTGATTGTGTTTCTGGGAGTTGTGCTCTTACTGCTCTTAGTGCCACTGCTTATACTGATTCAGCAGAACAGAGTGATGAGGAGAGGTAGGAGAGATCCAGAGACCGTCATATTGTGTCTTATTCAGTGTGTGATCAGTCATGTGTTGTGAACTGACATCAGGTTTGTCTGTCTACACTCACAGCTCTCTCTAAGAGGAGACACAGGATGAAGACTGAGGCTGTTTATGAGGAGATTCAGCACAGACCCACTAATAGACACAGTCTCTTCACTCAGAGGGGTGAGTAACTGTCATAGTATTGGATTTGTAGTCATCAACAGTATAATCACTTTATACAGAGGGCTGAGTGAATAAATCACACTGATTTATTTGTGGGACCTTGAGTGTTATTTGAAATTATAGAATTAGTGTTGAGTGATCCAAAGGAAGTGGGGGTTTGGCAGATTTGTGATTGTGAACATCAGTCTGATGGTTCTACTCCATAACAGGAAGTGTCCTCTCTGAAGAACAGCATTCTGGGTATGAAGATGCTGATGAGCTTCTTTCAGGTTGGAGGACTTAAATATATTAATGTCACCCGCTACTAAACCCTATGAACTGTATGTTGTGTAATGCATATATAATTAATTAAAAACGTTCTAAAAACATTCACATAGCAAGTTATCTTAGCAGAAATTATATACACCATTCAACACATAATTTAGATATGGTTTTTATTTATTTATTCATTCATTCATTTTTATATTTTTTTATTAAAGCAAAATCTGCAGAAAGAGCCACACCTGAATATCATAATGATTTCTCCAGCACTAAAGGCCCAACAGGTGAGTGACTTCAGCTGGGTTTCACTTCTTTAACCTTTTGTGCCTGTGAACAGTAAACCTGTTTCTGTTTATAGACCTAAGTTAAGGCATATTGTATGCGGATGAAAATGAGGTTGTGAGGGACAGACTTACAGTATTAACAGTGGCATGCACTGTACAAACGTTCTAGATCACATAATTTTCAAAAAGTTTTTGATTACTGAAAGTTTTTTGGAAAGATGTGTTGTCAGTTGAACAATTAATATGTTGATCAACAATAGTACAATCCATTGAACACCCTGTACTTCTATCCCATCTTTCTCTTCTGCTCTGACTAATGTCTGTTCTCTCTTTGTTTTTAACTCATTTAGAAAAGCAACAAATCACATCAGAGAACTATGATGATGTAATCACTGTTGGACTGAGACATGCTACAGGTTTAGTTCTTATAATTATTTATACACGTTTTAACACAATGTATGTATGTATATTATTTTTAATTATATATATGCATAGTTTCAATATCCAAAATTTAGTTCATTTGATAGATGAATTTCATTTTTCATTATCTTGTTGTAGATGAATTACCAGAAAACTATGATGATGTCGTCATCATACAACAGTTCTCCAATGATAAAGCAGGTGTGGGATTAAGTTTACCAACACCCTTCTAGATTGGAACAGGGTTTTTTATTTATTTTTCTTCAAATTATTGTGCCAAATAAAGTATGTAGTCCAGTGGTGTCCAAACCTGCTCTTGGAGGGCCAGTGTCCTGCAGAGTTTAGCTCCATTCCCAACACCCCTGTCTGGAAGTTTCTAGTGACTCTGAAGACCTTGATCAGCTGGTTCAGGTGTGTTTAATTGGGGTCAGAACTAAACTCTGCAGGACTGTGGTTCTCCAGGAGCAGGATTGGTCACCCCTGATATATGTCTATTTGTTCATGTAATTAATAATAGCCACATTTATATCAGAGGCTGTTCAGGAGGAGTATGATGATGTGAAGAATGTCAGAGAATATATGAGCGACATGTTTGGTACGTTATTTATAACTTCATTTAGTCTTTATAATCACTTTATATGATTAATTTCTGTGGTTATGAAAGTTCATTTAAATTTACTGCTAGTATTAGTGTTATAGTGTGTTTTTTTTTTATCATGCATTTTAATGTATGTATTGATGCATGAATCGTTCTCTTGTTTTTCAATAACAGACTATGATGATGTGGAGGAGGATCCAGGAAAACAGGCAGGAGCTGTATAACTCAAACCTCACACACTGCCTCAAATCCTTTTAAAACTTTTAGCAATCTTAGTGTATAAGTTTCAGTTGCAATCTTACAGTGTTTTGTTACATTCTGTACTGAAATGTACAATTGCAATTTTTGACAGAAAAAAAAATGCTTTGCTTTCATGACCTTTTCAAAAGGTGCTTGACTTTTTCCAGACGCTTTTACAAATCTTTTCTATTGTGTAGCCTTAGAAATTTGAAAGAATAAAAACCTGTCATTTTCTGACATCAGTTACTTTGTATAAACATAATTGTGTTGAGTTCAGATCGTTCAGCTTTCAGCTACCACCCATCATTAATGGATTACAATATCTTCAACTTAACATCATAATATTAAATATCAAAATATCATTCACTGATGGTTCACTGTTAATATTTTGCTAAAGGACATTAGAATGTTACGGCGGCCGAGAGCTCAACGCGCTGCAACTTCAGAAAACACATGCAAATAGAAAAAGCACCAGCAAATTAAGAAAACATCTTCATCAGTCTGAGAGCACATGTGTTGCAAATACTCGCAAAACAACCAAATACAAAACACGCTGCAAATTCTCACAACACAAACCAATAAAGAAACATGCAAGTAGCACAGACTACAATAAAATTACCCCAACAAAACATTTTTTTTTTTTTCATTTTGATTACCATTTGTTACCACAGTTGTACAAATACCATGGTTAAACTATGGTATGTAGTAAATCCATGGGTAATTTATGCATGCTAACCATGGTTTAACTATTGTTGTTTTTATTTACTTTTTATATAATAAATGTATTAATACAGTTTAAGGCTATGGTTAATTTTTATAGGGGAAGTTGTAAAAGTGAGCCACATAATGTTAAAATAAATCTCACCTTTCAGAGCAAACATTGATCAGCATGTCCCAGCCGTGTTCGTCACTTTCCGGTTCCCTCAAACATTTCTGATGTCTGTGTCTATTTGCAGCACTTTTCTGTTTGCAGCAGCATGTTTCTTAATTGTTTGTGTTGTGAGTATTTGCAGCATGTGTGTTTGTTCATATTGATGAAGATGTTTTAGGTTGCATGTGTTTTTTCATTTGCAGCGTGTTGAGTTCTCGCCCACCGTAGAATGACTTAATAATTTTACAAACAGCAGACATGAGCAATCTTTCCTTTTAAATTAATAAAACTTTTTTTTTTTTTTTTTTTTACTGATTCAGTGATTCTTTATTTAACCAGGATAAAAACTCATTGAGATTATAATCTCTTAAAAGAGTGACCTGGCCGAAAAAGCAGAAACAAATAACAGAAATATACAAGTTTACATCAAAAACATAAATCAAAGATCACAACAACAATTTACTGAGCAGAAAAGCATGTTGTTCACACTTTATGTCAGAGCCTGTCTACGGAGAGCCTTCCCACTCCCTATTAAGTCCTATTGTACCGAATTTTGGTTGCAGTTCCACCAGAGTTCCACTGGGGGCGATCGCCATGAGTGCAAAATGAATGGGAGTCTATGGGGCTAGACGGGCTAAATATGTCCCTTTCACCCGATTGCCGTTGAGAAATCTCAGATCTGATTGTAGGTTTTGCAAGTTCAACATGGGTTATAGGTCGAAAGGTTTGAATGAACGAGTACTTATGTCCTTTCAATTTCTTACAGGTTGAGTTGTTGTTGCCCATAACACGCTAGCATTCTGCCAATGAACGCTGATTGGTCAGTGTCAGTGAAGGACTGATTTCGACCAGAGATACCGCTTGATGGCATCCGAATCAGAATCAGCGGGATCAGAATGTTAAGGTGGACTTTTTCGCCCAAGTTTTTCTTTTCAACGCAGCAACTTTTTTTTTTGGTTGCTGGCACTTTTATCTGCCTATTGTTATGTATGTACTGTGAAATTTACATGGAAATTAAATTGAATTTGAGTACTTTTTGTGTTATTCTTGTGTTAAGAAATACCGGATACATATGGTATAGTATTGCCACCTTAAAAAACACAAACAAATGTCACGCTCAATAGTGCTAAATATCAATAAAAATTGACAAAGGAAAAAAATGCCTCGCAGGTGTGCAATGATAAATTGTTCTAATAGTGGGCAAGGAGCAGACAAGAAACTGAAATAGTTCAAGAGTTTTTTGTTTTAATTCTGATGGTTATGACTTACAGCTTAGGAAAATAAAAAATTCAGAATCTCAAAAAATTAGAATATTTTCTCAAAGATCAATCAAAAAAAGATTTACAAAACAGAAATGTTCAAGATCTCCAAAGCAGGTTTAATTATGCACTCAATATTTGGTTGGGGCTCCTTTTGCATGAATTACTGCTTCAGTGTGGCGTGGCGTGGAGGCGATCAGCCTGTGGCACTGCTGAGGCGTTATTGAAGCCAAGGTTGCTTTGATAGTGGCCTTCAGCTCCTCTGTATTGTTTGTCAGATGTTACTTATCTTCCTCTTCACAATACCCCATAGATTTTCTGTGTGGCGTGGAAGCGATCAGCCTTTTGGACTGTTGTGGACAGTAATATCATGGTCAGCAGTTCAGGTCACTTGGAAGTGGTTTTGGCACTGTGGGCAGGTGCTACAGTCCTGCTGCAAAATGAAATAAGCATCTCTATAAAGCTTGTCAGCTGATGGAAAGTGCTCCACAATCTCCTGGTAGATGGTTGCATTGACTTTGGACTTGATAAAACACAATGGAGCAACACCAGCAGACGTCACGGCAGCCAAATCATGTCTGACTGCAAAACTTCACACTGGACTTTGGATTCTGTGCCTCCAGTCTTCCTCCAGACTTTGATTTCCAAATGAAATTGCTAAATTTACTTTAATCTGAAAAGAGGACTGTGGACCACTGAGCAAACAGTCCAGTTCTATTTCTCCTGCAGGTGAAATGCTTCTGACATATTTTCTGGTTCAGTAGTGGCTTTCTAGGAATATGACAGCTGTAGCCCTTTTCCTGAAGACTTCTGAGTGTGGTGACTCTTGATGCGGTGACTCCAGCTTCACTCCACCCTTTGTGAAGCTCTCCCAAGTTCTTGAATCTGCTTTTTCCTAACAATCTTCCCAAGGCATCCTTTGTTGCTTTTGCACCTTTTCTTACCACACTTTTTCCTTCCAGTCAACTTTCTATGAATATATTTTGATACAGCACTCTGTGAACAGCCAGCCCTTTCAGCAATGACCTTCTGTGACTTACCTTCCTTGTGGAGGGTGTTGATGATTGTCTTCTGGACAACTGTCAAGTCAGGTAGTCTTTCCCATATAATTGTGGTTGCATATGAAATATGTATAAATATTTGTATTTACCAACTTCTGTTTTATTGCTGTGGTAAAATCCATTTCTCTCTAATGTACAGCATTTGAGACTGTTAGGTTGGTTGTAACAGTTCCTGTGCTGGTAGAGTGCAGGTTCTTCATGTAAATGGTTTACTGACCATGGTATTACTGTGCTCAATTGGCCTGCCAACTCTCCTGACCTGAACCCCATAGAGAATCTGTGGGATATTGTGAAGAGAAAGTTGAGAGACGCAAGACCCAACACTCTGGATGAGCTTAAGGCCGCTATCGAAGCATCCTGGGCCTCCATAACACCTCAGCAGTGCCACAGGCTGATTGCCTCCATGCCCACGCCACATTGAAGCAGTCATTTCTGCAAAAGGATTCCCGACCAAGTATTGAGTGCATAACTGAACATAATTATTTGAAGGTTGACTTTTTTTGTATAAAAACACTTTTCTTTTATTGGTCGGATGAAATATGCTAATTTTTTGAGATAGGAATTTTTGGGTTTTCATTAGCTGTATGCCAAAATCATCAGTATTAAAACAATAAAAGACCTGAAATATTTCAGTTGGTGTGCAATGAATCTAAAATATATGAAAGTTTAATTTTTATCATTACATTATGGAAAATAATGAACTTTTTCACAATATGCTAATTTTTTGAGAAGGACCTGTATATATATATATATATATATGTATATATTTATATATATATATATATATATATATATATATATATAAAAAATAAAAAAATAAAAATAAATTCACACTGCCCTTTACCCACTGTTCGTCTATAGTGTAAATTTTTTTAAACACAAAATATTTTAAATCCTATATTATTTTTTAACTCTGCAGTAAAATTCACTAAGATTCACTTTTTATTCATAAAGATGAAAACATTTTTTGTCAAAAATATGTGTCCTAGTGAAAAACAAGACTTTTAAGATGAAAATGACATGAAATGACCACTGTTAACAGTAGATGGCAGCACAGGATCAATCATCAGCTCAGTTGCCATTTCCACTCCTTAGTATTTGTCACGTCTTGCTTTTGGATTTATTATAAAATTACTATTATACCCAATTTTTGTTATTTTAGTGTACTAAAGTATAAATAAATAAGTTAATTATTATTGATATAATAATTAAATAATAATGCATTAAGTATTTTATATTTAACTGTAGGAGCTGCTAAACATATTCAGCCAGCAGACTTGTCGCTGCTGTAGGCTTGTTACTCTGAATTTACTCTGTATTAATGCACAGCTCTGTTTTGATATCAGCTTGTCAGATAGTTCATTCCGTCCATTGCTACAATATTTATCACGGTCAAAAGAGTCAATCATAGCAGTGACTCGCGGAACAGTTCAGCTGATTAACTCTTGTATTTTTTACACTCGCTTTTGTCATTCCTGAAACAGTATACGTGGACAAACAAAACTTTTGGATTTTTTTTGAAATTTAAATTTTTGTTTTTTTTGTGTGAAGGTTTTTTTTGTTATAATGTGAAGATCTGCCAGTGAATAGAACAGTAAACGTGTGAAAAGAATTAGTTCAGAGTGGATTCTGAATCTGATTCTGATGTGATTTGTGTATGATGTGTTTTTTTGGTGATGATAAGATGATACATATAGATTATTTAATTATTTGATATTGGATTTTTGTATAACTACCATTGTCCATTGACACAATATATCACAATATGATTATGATATGATTAAAAAATTAATGATTAAGTAAAATAAAAATTCAAGCTGACATTTCATGTACTCTTTGGGGCCCCCTGGTGACCACGGGGGCCCTAAACAGCTGCTTAGTTCGCTCTGCATTGGGCCGTCTATGTATGTATAGCTCACAAACGCACATACAGTTTGCACACACGTTAACATACAATCTGGTCTACTTTCAGGTTTGGCTCCAGTATATAGCATAAATGCAAAAAAGACTAATAGGTCATATGTCTAACAATACATATTTAATAACGTGTGTCCACCAAAGAGTTTATAGTCAGCTGAAAAAAATATCAGGCGCTGTTCTTAAAACGACCAGCTGGTGGCGCGTGAAAACGTTTTGGTGGCGCATCGTTTTTTCAACTGAGATGCTTTAGCTGCTGTTTGGAATATCCACGGAGGCAAGTTGGCAACGTATTACTCGTATCTCATTTATTAAGAATTTTACAACATATAAAAAAGCAGTAACCAGCAATATTGACTTCTCCATTGTTGTAGGCAGTCGTTGTACAAGTAGGATGGTTGGTCGCTATTTGTCCCACCCAGTGTTGCCAACTAATTTTCAGGGGAAGTTACTAAAGGAAGGTTGATTTGTTGCTTAAGGTTGCTAAATGACGTTGTGATGTCATTGCATGATGACATCATTATGTAACTACAACGCAAAAATGTGTCACTACATCAAGTATCAACAAAAAATATATATTTTTTATATGTTCATTAAGATTTTTTTGTAAAATAATGTAACGTATCAATATAACTGTTTTTTTAATACAACATTGAATTATTGAACTTACACATTTTTGAACAATTATTATTATTATTATTATTTTTAAATTAGCTAGTAAACTAGTAAAACTACACATTCTTAACAATTATAGTTTTAAGCAGTGTATTAGCAGTTAGTTATTATGCTGCACTATAAGAAAAATCTCTAAAAATAGGACACAATCCACTGTGTTAATTTTAAGGAATTTTCTGTATTGATGTTTCACAGTTTTTTTATTTCATTTTTTTTATCTGCATTTTAAATTACTCACTGTATTTTGTGTGGTCGGGTTACAGAGTTACAATGGATAATAAATAATGTTTAAAAAAAAATGGAATGGAAAATTACTAGTAACTTTTCAATTTTTCTAGATATTTTTCTTACTGTGTACTAACAGATCAACAGTCACAGATAAAAGCTACGAACAAGGTGTATCATAAATGAACAATTATTCAATTATTATTATTAAACTGAACAATTGCAAAAAGCAGCTAACTTAATTCATGTAATGTGTGTACTACTAGGCATCTTTGGTTTCCTCTTCTGTAATTTAGATGGAAAATGTGTGCCTTTTTATTGTTTGAATCACTTATCTAAAGTTGCTAAAAGTTGCCAAATAAATTAAAAAAAAATAGCTGAATTTGATGCTAGGTGTTTTTGGAAGAAAAAGTTGCCAACTTAGAGTTGCTAGGGTAGCGTGATAAGATGTTAAATTTAGCAACAAAATTGCTAAGTTGGCAACACTGCTTTATGGCTCAGTAAACAATGACAGTGACGAGGGTTGCGTTTTACAGTTATCAACTCAACTGCCAAAAAAAAAAAAAATTTATAATAATTAAAGAGGGCAAGGCCAAATGAACTTGTTATTATTATGGCAGTGCATCAAAATTTAGTGTCATCAGTTTTCCAAAAAGAACTGAACGTTTTACACACCATTTCCGGGGAGCAGGTGTACCCTATATTTCTTTCGTACCAACTAACAAATTAAAAAAATGAACATTTTCGTGAATTCGAAAGTTTACGTCAGAACAGCTTTACGAACAATTTACACAAAAATTAGTTCTGCTCGTGTTTCATGAATGAGGCCCATGCTTTTGTAAAATGTTTCATTTTGAAACAATCCTAAATTCTTTGTGTGTTTGTAATTATATTGAACAGAAATAATATTATAGGTGTATTTTTTGGTGTAGATATCACATCTGAGAACTGATGATGTCACTCCAAAAGAAGATTTATTATCCTTCTTATAGTTTTTTTCAATTTTTGTTATTTTTTTATATGTTTATTACAATTGTAGTGAATTTATATTTTAAGTGTGGCAAGCATTGTATTTGGACTTTTTTCTCAGTAGCTTTACGACTGCATCTAGTCTCATGTAGACTGAACTTTGACTAAACATGCAAAAGTCACATTGTAAAATATTCTGGACAAGAACCACTAACATGTAGATGGAAGAGACGGTCTGACTGACATGTAAACCAAACACAGACAGTTTTGTTTTGTTTAGTGGAGGATTTATTTGAAAGTTTATTTAGGCTATATGTCATATAATGTACAGTTGCACACTGACTCTCTCTGGTCACAATGTGAGGAACATGATCACCACTGAATGGCAATTATGATTTTTGTTTGTGATCTGGTATGGAAAAATGGATGGTTTTATATATTTTTTATTTTTTTTAGGGGTATTATTTTGACAGATGTTAAGGTTTTACTAAATTTCCCTTATAGTCTATTAAGCCTTATACAAAGGTCAGCCTTTATTTACTCAAATGTCATTTTATGTAATTTTATAATTTTACAGAGTTGAGTTTATGATATGATATATTTATAAACTAATTTTGGACATTTTCAGTTAGTTATCAGTGCTTTTATGTCATCTCTGCAGGTGTTTGGCTTTGATGCTGTAAATAAACTGGAGAGTTTCCTGTCTCCTGTAAATCAGAAACGTGTGTGTGTGTGTGTGTGTGTGTGTGTGTGTGTGTGTGTGTTTGTGTGTGAGAGAGAGAGTGTGTGAGAGTGTGTGCCTCCCCTCACTGAGGTCTTGATATGCGTGGAGGAGGAGTTCAACAGCACTGACAGTTTTGATATATATGGAGAAAATCAGAAAAGCGTCCTCTGATTTGTCACTGAAGTTGTTTGATGATTTCCTCTGTTGTGTCTAATAAGGTAATAGTGAGTGTGATTGGAGGGTGTTGGGCCTCTTTCTCTCTCATTAAGAGGATGCCTGTACTTCTGCATCATCAGAGCAGAGTAGCTTGTTCTGGGTGTTGAGTTAATCATGCTGAGGATGATGGGAAGATGCCTGATGTTCATTTTACTGTCTGCAATTGTAATACTCATCACAGCTGGTAAGTACACAAATTAAAAACAACAACAACAACAGAGAGGGATGAAGAAATGTTACTTTCTGGAAATTGGTCAGAATATTGGGGGATTTTTTTAAAGATGTTTGATTACAATATAGCGTTTCAGATGACAATATTATTATTTATTAATTCACAATATGCCTCTCTTTCTTTCTCTCATTTGTTTAAAATATTAGACCGCGTGAATGTGAGGTTGGTTGGTGGTCACAGTCGCTGTGCTGGGAGAGTGGAGGTTCATCATAGAGGTCAGTGGGGAACAGTGTGTGATTTTGGTTGGGATTTGGCTGATGCTGCAGTGGTGTGTAGAGAGCTGGACTGTGGAGAACCTGTAGATGTTTTGGGTAATGCATACTTTGGACAAGGATCAGGACCGATCTGGATGAATTTTGTCAGATGTGTTGGTCCAGAATCCACACTGAAGGACTGTATATCAGGAGGATGGGACCAAAGTTACTGTGATCATTCTAAAGATGCTGGAGTCATCTGCTCAGGTAACATTTGCACACTTGACGCTACACCTTTTTTTTTTTTTTTTTTTTTTTTACGTGTATTTTTTGTTTATAAGTTTTGCTGTTCATATTGTATCTAAAGTATGAAAAGCCAAAGTTTACAACATTTTAGACTGATGCAGACAAAGATAAGAAACATATGGTAAAAAAAAAAAAAAACTTACAGTACCTAGAAGGCAGTCTGTCACAAATTTTAAATGTATGATAGATAGTGTATAGTGAACACTAATTAATACAATCATTTTCTTTTTTGCAAAACAAAATAACTAATTTAAAACAACTAATTTAAGATAACCTAAAACAATCATTACATAAACCCATTATAATAAATGTCATATTTAGCTACCTGTGCCCTTCAGCAAGTAGGAAGTAACTGTATTCAATACAGAAATTTAATACAGTTATAAAACACCAAATTCTAAAATAAACAGATGAATCCTTAAAGCTACAAAAGCTATTGATTTCTTCTTTTTTCCTTTTTTTATTTATTATTATTATTTTTTTAACAGACATCATAGCAGCTGGGTTAATAGGTTATAGAGTGGGGGAACTATAACGTCACTTTTGTAGGCCGATCAGCTGTTAGCATCACACTGGTTCCCTCGACAAAAAGCCAGTAGTATTTTTCCATAGGTTTTTGGATTATCGCAAAAAATAAGCTCTGTGTTCAACCATAGTTCATGAAGCTTACACATTTTGTCCATCAAGATAATCTTCAGCCTACATAAAAGCGCCAGAACTTAAAAGCTAAACTAAGGCTATAAATGAACTACAGCACCACGGTCGCTTTCTTTCAATGTCAACACTATTAAAGTCTTTTTTTTTCTTCTTTGTAATGCAGATTATTCATCAGGCTATCACTTCTAGTTGGATGTGTGTAGACTCAAATGCTGTAGCTAGCATGATCAATCATAAAATTAGTAGCCAGTTCGCAATTAAATCCATATCCTACCTTTTCTTGTAACCCGATAAAATCAATCCAAGGCTATGAATGTCATCGGATATGTTTAATCCACAAGCATTCTGAGCATTATTCCCATTTGTTGGCGTTCACATCAATCCACAAGTCGTTCTTTTAGGTTAGGCTATTTCATACAAATCAATATAACAGCAATTATGCTATGTCTAGCATTCTTTTACATTACTGAGCATAGCAAATAAATTGGTGTCAACGGTATCCACTCATGTTTAACTTTTAGTCTGCTTGTTACAGTCACATTATAATAATATCCTATATGAGACAGCACATGATCACTAGATTTTATACAGGTGTTACTATATCGATTTTGTGAATGGTGATCAACAACCAAATATTGATAATGTGGAAGTAACTGACTTTTGCCTTGGTGTGACTTCTCACATTTTGCAGACAATGCAAAGGTAGAGTACATTAACATCAAAATAGGGGTAAAAATCAAGTTTGAGGTCACAGTTTTTTAATGTAGATAATTTCCATTACTGAAACTTCTAATTGTTAAATTTCCAGTGTTCTACCTATAAGTAATTTGGCTGGACAAGTATAAAACTGTAAAGTCATTTTCTCAGTTTCACACTGTAACGAGTTATGGTCTTTTGCCTTTGTAGGGCAGTATACCACTTAAGACATTTGACAAAATCACACACACAACTGGCAAAAGGTACTGCAGACTACACGGCGCAGACGTCATGTAGCTTCTCACATATCTTCTCACACAGCTTCTCATGCGAGAAGGGGGGGCGACGAAAGTGTCGCGCTTCTTATCATATGTCATTGGTCACGGCTTCTGCTTACGGCAAGGTAAGCGACCATCAACACGACTGATTGCTTAGTTAGCAAAGTAAATGCATAAATCACACCTCATATAAATAACACCTCATAGTCGGAACACCATAGACTTTGTCCATTTGCATCAGACGTTCAGCCAACGGTCCGTGGGGTGGCTCCGCGCCTGTGTTAACGGCCTTAAATATTTTTAAAGGGATACTCCATCCCAAAATGAAAGCGACGAGAATACTTTTTGTACACGAAGAAAACAAAAATAACGACTTTATTCAACAATTCATCTCCTCTGTGTCTCTCCAAATCAGCGTAGCGCCATTTTGGCAATTCTGTTTGTTAAGGAGGTGGATTAAGCACTTCTGTGTCATCAACACTTTATTACCGATTTTTGTTTGCTTTCAAACTAAAGCGTAAATACATTTTTAAAAAACGTATCCTTGTAGCGCTGCTCAGAATTACCAAAATGGCGCTACGCTGATTTGGAGAGACACAGAGGAGAGGGATTGTTGAATAAAGTAGTTATTTTTGTTTTCTTCGTGTATAAAAAGTATTCTCGTCGCTTCATATTGTTACGGTTGAATCACTGATGGCAGATGGACTATTCTGTCTATGTTTTTCATACTTTTCTGGACTTTGACAGTGTAACTTATTTGGCAGTCTATGGGACAGTCTTTTTGGATGAAAACAGCCTCCCTGTTTTCATCCAAAATATCCAAAATTGTGTTCCGAAGATGAACGAAGCTTTTACGGGTTTGGAACGACATGGGTGTAAGTGATTAATGACAAAATTTTAATTTTGGGATGGAGTAACCCTTTAACGCCGTTAAACTGGAAAAATTAATGGGGAAGTCGTGGCCTAGTGGTTAGAGAGTTTAACTCCTAACCCTAAGGTTATAGGTTCAAGTCTCGGGCCAGCAATACCACGACTGAGGTGCCCTTGAGCAAGGCACCGAACCCCCAACTGCTCCCCGGGCGCCGCAGCATAAATGGCTGCCCACTGCTCTGGGTGTGTTTTCA
Organism: Cyprinus carpio; assembly: GCF_018340385.1. Taxonomy (NCBI): domain Eukaryota; kingdom Metazoa; phylum Chordata; class Actinopteri; order Cypriniformes; family Cyprinidae; genus Cyprinus; species Cyprinus carpio. The sequence goes on along the minus strand of NC_056600.1, from coordinate 8,306,723 downwards.
CGGTGTGTGTGTTCATTGCTGTGTGTGTGCACAAATTCTGAGTATGGGTCACCATACTTGGCTGTATGTCACGTCACTTTCCCTTTTTTTTTTATTGCACACGTTAATGCTCTAATTTTGGTTGTTACATTAAGTGTTATTAAGAGCATTAATGTCTGCTATATATGGTTCTGTTCTGTGTACCAGAGATGTTCACAGTTCAAGTTTGAAGTCTTTAACCTGGAGTCCAAGTTAAGTCTGAAGTCTTTATCGCTGGAGTCTGAGTCAAGTCTCGAGTCTTTGGTCACGAGTCCGAGTCTACTATCAAGTCATTTAATGGCTCGCTAAAAAAATCCCATTCATAATCCTCATGTACTAAAAGCTTCCTTTTTACGAATCTGTTTTATAAAAAATATGATCTATGATCTTCTTTTTTTCTTTTTTTAAAAAAAAGAGGTGTTAAGATGTAATGTACATCCAACCTGTTATGTTTTAATCCATTACCATGTTCATAACATTTTTTCTGTAATCAAATTCTATAATAAGAGACCAATACCATGACACATAAGGAAATATTTGACACAGATATAACAAAACCAAATAAAGGTTAAAACCCAATGAAATAAAGTTCATAAAGAAATAAAGTTTCTTTATGATATAAGTCATGGGTATTCAATTAAAGTTCCAAGAGGCACACCTTTATATTTTCCAAGCAGAGGTCTGACAAAAAAAAAAAACAAAAAAAAAAACAAACGAACAAAAAAAACATTTTACATGTATTTTATTTTTACATTTAGATACATGCAAAGGCATGTGACAGAATAAAATACTTTTTTTTTTTACTTCAGGGTTTTGCTCCTGAAATCTATACTATTTTAATATTTTACTTAAAATATGTAGCTACAAAATCAAAACGTTCTATCTTGCAAAAAAAAAAAAAGTAGCTATATATATATATAATATATAATCTATATATCTATGATATAATCTATATAAAAATGAAAGATAACTAGCAGTTTCAAAATTTCTATCCTAGCCATCTAACAACAATTTTCCCAATTATAATTAGGCTACATGATGATTCCTTTGAATTGTTCTTAGCCTTCATATTCGATAATCAGTTTAAATGTTTTTATCCTTGATATTTTAGAGAAATTAAAAAAAGCGTTGTTTGTGTTTTGGTGAAAATAATCTATAATTTTGGCTAGAGGATACAGCGCTGAAGATATGTTGTTAAAATAACCGCGACATCCCTGAGCGCTTGTTATATGACCCGCTCCGCTGTTTTGACGCGCTGCTCACTTAAAACGATGCTACTTGTTACGGCTTGCGGTCCGGATGAATGCCGGGGTGCGGATGCGTTCCGCCTTTTGAATATCAGTTATATAAGTATTTAAGGATAAAAGACTCGAATTGCTTTTAAAATTCTCACGAGTCCTTTTCCTTGAGTCGAGTCAAGTCTGGAGTCATTTGCGGTCGAGTCTGAAGTCTAGTCTGAAGTCTATAAAAATGCCTCTCTAGTGCCCATCTCTGCTACTCTAAAGGGGTTATTGCAGCTCTCGCTGCTCATTCATGACAGGCTGCATGGATGGGCAGGGAGTTTATACCAGAACAGAAACATACCGCCAACCCAAACTGTATGCTAAGTGTAATTTTGACTATAGAGGTCCTGACAGAATGATAATTATTTATGTTCTTTCAGAAGTCAGGCTGGTTGGAGGTTCTCGCTGCTCTGGGAGGTTAGAGATACTTCATGATCAGACGTGGATGTAGGTGTGTGACGCTGTCTTTGACCAGCAGGATGCAGAGGTTGTGTGTAGAGAGCTGGACTGTGGGGCTCCTGTACAGGTGCTGGGAGCAGCTGCTTTTGACAAAGGAGACACTCAGATGTGGACACAAGAGATTCAGTGCAGAGGAAATGAGTCTCAGATTCACCTCTGTCCAACATCACCATCACATGAAAAACAATTGTTCTCATGACAATGATGTTGGGCTGGTGTGTGCAGGTATGTGTTGACAATTTTTCAACAGGAAAAGATTTATTTAATTTTAATAGATCTCTTCCAATTTTTCCCCTTACTGTGCGCAGAAATAATACATGTGCATCTGGTTAATGGAAACAGTCCCTGCAGTGGGACAGTGGAGGTTCTTCATAGAGGTCAGTGGGGGAACAGTGTGTGATATTGGTTGGGATTTGGCTGCGGCTTCAGTGGTGTGCAGAGAGCTGGACTGTGGAGAACCTGTAGATGCTCTGAGTGATGCTCAGGTTGGACTTGGATCAGGACCAATCTGGATGAATAATGCAATGTGTGCTGGATCTGAGTCCACACTAAAAAAGTGTGGATCTGTCATATGGGGTTTTCAAGGTGTGTGTCAGAGCAAGAGTGCAGGAGTCATCTGCTCAGGTAAACTCAAAACTTTAGTTTGTGAAAAGAAAAGAAAAGAAAAGAAAAGAAAAGTATGCAGTGTTTGTTCTGAAAGGTAATCCATACTCATGTTATTTTCAGGCATCAGGCTGGTTGGAGGTTCTCGCTGCTCTGGGAGGTTAGAGATACTTCATGATCAGACGTGGATGTCAGTGTGTGACTCTGTCTTTGACCAGCAGGATGCAGAGGTTGTGTGTAGAGAGCTGGACTGTGGGGCTCCTGTACAGGTGCTGGGAGCAGCTGCTTTTGACAAAGAAGAGACACTCAGATGTGGACACAAGAGATTCAGTGCAGAGGAAATGAGTCTCAGATTCACCTCTGTCCAACATCTCTGCAACACAAATACAACTGTTCACATGATAATGATGTTGGATTGGTGTGTGCAGGTTTGAGCAAATTACTTTTACTTCATTGAAATCTTATGTCAAATCTTCTGACTCTTTGTATGAACGATTTTTTTCTCTCTTCATGAGATTCTTCTTACCGTCTTGTTTGCTCTGTTCATAAGTATCACTTCTCTTGTTTTCTGTATTCAATAAACAGACCGTGTGAATGTGAGGTTGGTTGGTGGTCACAGTCGCTGTGCTGGTAGAGTGGAGGTTCTTCATAGAGGACAGTGGGGAACAGTATGTGACGCTGGCTGGGATATGCCTGATGCTGCAGTGGTGTGTAGAGAGCTGGACTGTGGAGAACCTGTAGATGCTGTGGGTGATGCTTATTTTGGACCAGGATCAGGATCGATCTGGACTAATCGTATGATGTGTACTGGATCAGAGACTACACTGAAGAACTGTGGATCAGTTCTGTTCAATGAATATGACTGTAATCATGATTACAGATGCTGGGAGTCATCTGCTCAGGTGAGCTGTTCTAAAATGTTAACTGTTACATAACTGTTGATCCACATGATTTATATCTTGGTTCCAAAGGATTTATATGAATTTTTTAACACCAAGTGTTGGCAACACCAAGGTCATAGGTTCAATTGTCAGGGAATGCATGAAATATAAAATGTTCATCTTGAATGCATCTGTAAGTAGCTTTTTCTATGTGCATAAATGTGTGCCAAATGCATAAAAGTACAATGTGAAATGTAAATGTCAATCCAAATAATGCAATTATTAATTCTTCATCAGAAGCTTCTGTTGTTCAAGCCCAGAATCACAAGTGTTTGCCATTTTTCCTTTCAAAAAAGGCATTAAGTACACCTTCAGTGTTTGTGTCATCTAAGGCCAAGACTAATGATAGTATCAATAGTTCATGTACTTTCACAAAAAATATATATTTATCATAGTTTAATAACAGTTTGAATGCACATAAAATAATGATCTGTCAGCATTATTGAATGGTACAATAATGTCAGTAAATGTTATTGCCAAAGTTATTATAAAGTCTTTCCTTTTTATTTAGATAAATGTGGTTGTTTAGAAGTTTATGATAACAATGGTTATGGAACTTTTTATTTTATTTTCTGTCACTACTGCAGGCGTCAGGCTGGTTGGAGGTTCTCGCTGCTCTGGGAGGTTAGAGATACTTCATGATCAGACGTGGATGTCAGTGTGTGATGCTGTTTTTGACCAGCAGGATGCAGAGGTTGTGTGTAGAGAGCTGGACTGTGGGGCTCCTGTACAGGTGCTGGGAGCAGCTGCTTTTGACAAAGGAGACACTCAGATGTGGACACAAGAGATTCAGTGCAGAGGAAATGAATCTCAGATTCGGATGTGTCCAGCCTCACAGAAACACAGCTGCTCTCATGATGATCAACAGGCGCTTCAGTGTGCTGGTAAGAAGATTAATATGAGAGCAATTAGTAGCATAACTAGGATCTATGCGTCCCATTTGCACTTGTTGTGGTCCTCACCACACCCACAGCTTCAAAGAATGAACTAAAATTTCATATAAATATCAATACTGTAATTCTGTTTTTTTTTTCCAGTATATTTCTATTTTTAGTTTTGTCTACTTTTTGATCTGTTTTAGTAGTTATGCCAATTTTAAACACAATGACATTTCTTTAGAATGATTGTAATTTTAGTCTCTGTCTTTCTCTCTTAGATGTAATGCATGTGAGACTGGTAAATGGTAACAGTCCTTGTGCTGGTAGAGTGGAGGTTCTTCATAGAGGTCAGTGGGGAAACAGTGTGTGATAGTAGCTGGGATATGCCTGCTGCTGCAGTGGTGTGTGTAGAGAGCTGGACCTGTGGAGAACCTGTAGATGCTGGTGGGTCTTGCCCATTTTGGTCAAGGATCAGGACAAATCTGGATGAGGTGTTTTAGCATGTTTAGGAACAGAGTCTACACTGAAGAACTGTGGGTCAGCAGGATGGAATAAACCTATCTGCACTCATAATAATGATGCTGGTGTCATATGCTCAGGTGAATAAAGTTAAACCTCAAAGCATTGCTCACTTTCTGATAATTTTGTCTTAATTATGTAAGAAAATAAAGATATATTTTTTTGGATGTGGTTAGCTGCATGTCAGATTTAAACACATCTGTTTTATTCTTAGAATTAATTACCACTTAAGAATTAGGCATCTTGAAAATAATGTAAATTTGATTATTTTACTGCATTTTCACAATGATTTAAAGAAATTTTACAGCACACCATCCGTAGTTAAAGGCATTGGTGACCTCAACTGTCCAGCTTCAAGAAGCCTTTTCAGTGAATAACAACTGCAATGAGATTACAATTTTCATTTTGGGGAAATTCAATTAAAGAACCCTTTCATGATGTACTACAGTAAACATTTAAAAATGTATATATGTAGAAAACACTTTGAGTGTTCAAAATGTAATTGGATGTAAAAACTTGCCACATCCAGAACCTGTTAAACAAAAACCTGCTCACCTAATCCTCAATTTTATGCAATATAAACAGGTCATAAACGCTCCAGACTTGCTGATGGGTCTAATCTTTGTTCTGGGAGGTTTAGAGATACTTCATGATCAGACGTGGATGTCAGTGTGTGACGCTGTCTTTGACCAGCAGGATGCAGAGGTTGTGTGTAGAGAGCTGGACTGTGGGGCTCCTGTACAGGTGCTGGGAGCAGCTGCTTTTGGCAAAGGAGACACTCAGATGTTGACACAAGAGATTCAGTGCAGAGGAAATGAAACTCATATTTCATTCTGTTCAATATCATCACTCAAACACAACTGCACCTTTGACAACATTGTGGGACTGATCTGCTCTGGTTAAGTATAAATATTCAGCATCTCTTCATTTGTTTTTGATACTAGGTCATGTCTTAGGTTTGAGTTATAATGTGATCAATCTAATGACAGCTTAGCTTAAGAATGTTTTATGCATTGTTTCTGAACTCTCTTTACTTCGCTCAGGTTACACAAATCTCAGACTGATAAATGGCTCAGACACTTGTTCAGGAAGAGTGGAGCTTCAGTTTCCTCAAAGAGTGGGGCACAGTGTGTGATGCATGCTGGGATATGAGAGCTGCCAGTGTCCTCTGTAGACAGCTGAATTGTGGGATTGCTGTGTCTGTTGTGGGATCAGACTGGTTTGGAGAGGGAAATGGTAAAATCTCGGCTGATGTGTTTGATTGTGACGGGAATGAAACAAAACTCTCAGAATGTTCCATCTCTTCATGGAGTCGAGCTGAATGTTCTCACAGACGAGATGTTGGAGTCATCTGCTCTTGTAAACTTATTTGACTTTGAGAGCATTATGTTACTGAAAAAACTTTTTAAATGTATTTTATTAACACTATTTCGTTACATTGTAACACATGTTTAGATCAGGCTCTGGCTCTTCATGATGGTCTGGTGCGGCTATCTGGAGAGAGACAGTGTGAGGGGGAGCTGGAAGTTTTCATCCATCAGGTCTGGAGGAGAGTTCTGGTGGACTCCTGGAGTCTCACTGAATCCTCTGTGGTCTGCAGAACAGCTGGGCTGTGGCTCTGTGCTGAAATTCTACGGCTCCTCTTCATCCAGTCCTGAACACAGTCATGAGTGTGTGACGGGCTTCCAGTGCTCTGGGAGTGAAGCTCATCTGGGGAACTGTAGCTCTCCACAAACTCTCAACTGCAGCTCCACACAACAGCTGTACATCACCTGCCTTTGTGAGAACAACAACATCTGGACAGATTCTTCAATTGTTTGTGATCACTAATGGTGTTTTCTGTCTCTGAATATCAGGTCGTGGGTCCATCAGGCTGGTGGGTTCTGGGGGAGACTGTGCAGTTTCTGTCTCTGAATATCAGGTCGTGGGTCCATCAGGCTGGTGGGTTCTGGGGGAGGGGATATAAAGATGCCCATGTGGTTGTGCAGACAGCTGCAGTGTGGAGTGGCCCTCAGTAACCAGCAGGTACCAGCCTGGTTTGGTCCTGGTTCTGGACCCATATGGCTGGATGAGGTGGAGTGTGAGGGGAATGAGGCGTCCCTGTGGAGCTGCTCTTCTCCAGGCTGGGGAAAACATGACTGGTCAACACAAGGAGGATGTAGGAGTCGTTGGTGTGCTCAGGTAATAAGTTATAAAGGCTTTAAACATGTCAAAAGTATCAAGTGTCCATAATGTTTACATTTTTCAAATTTGTGATTTTAAAATTTAAATTTTGTTTTATGTAGAGTTTAAAGAGATCAGGTTAACTGAAGGCTGTGAAGGGAATGTGGAGGTTTTCTACAATGGATCCTGGGGGTAATGTGTGTTTAAACCAGATGGACAGAGACACAGTGAGTCTGATCTGTCAAGAGCTGAACTGTGGAAGATCTGGTGTTTTGTCTGCTTCTACATCAAGACTGAAATCAGCTTCTAACTGGCTGGATAAAGTTACATGTCGACCACATGATTCCTCTTTATGGCAGTGTCCATCTTCATTTTGGGGACAGAATAACTGTGGTGACAATGAAGTGGCCAAAATCATCTGCTCAGGTAAAACAGATGTTTTTTTCCATCAGTAAACAATACAAGAGTTATCCTTCATTATTAGTGCTTTGAGACGATGTGTGGAATACATTTAATAATAATTTAATTGTTGTTACAGAACAAGAGATCCATGAGTCTCCTCGAAGCTCTCTGACATGCTCCACATCTCCCCATCAGAGACAGTGTTCAGGTAAGTTCATTTAACAGAAACAACCATGAAAATTATGAATGTTGAATGCAACCCCTGTTGAAAAAAACCAGCACATGCTGATTAGGTATGTTTTGAGGTGTGGCAGCTGGTTTGAGCTGGTTTAAGATGGTCCTTAGTTTGTCATGAGCTTGTTAAAAGCTGGTTATGAGCTAGTCCTGAGCAGGAGCTAGTTGCTTAGGACCAGCTTAAACCAGCTCAAACCAGCTGTCATGCTTCAAAACATATCTAACCAGCATATGCGTGTTGCTTTTCAACAGGGACGTAAGATAATGGTGTTTTAATATGAGAAACCAGCAGTATTTAATCTTGGAGTATACAACTGATCACACACATACTCCTGTACTCTGCTGGTAATTAATGTATCTACTTTTTTTGTGATGTGTGTGTTTTAGATCATGTTCCTCTCAGACTGAGTGGAGGGGACGGCCGGTGCTCTGGGAGGCTGGAGGTGTATCATAACTCTGTGTGGGGCTCAGTCTGTGAGGATCACTGGGACATCAGCGATGCTCAGGTGGTCTGCAGGCAGCTGGGTTGTGGAGCAGCACTGAGGGCTGATGGGAATTCAGTCTTTGGTGCTGTTGAAGGTGTTGTGTGGATGAACAGAGTGGAGTGCAGAGGGAATGAGATTCACCTGTGGGACTGTCCTCTCTCCCTGAAAAACCACACTGACTGCTCCCACAAAGAGCACGCTGGACTCACCTGTGCAGGTCACAGCAATCACTGAGAAATAGTATTTATTTTTTGTCCATTTTAAAGTGTGTAATGTTGGTATATTCAGAACATTCCTAGCTTTCAACGTGCCTGTGTCTGTTTTGGCAGATTTTACAGATGTATCAGTGTCCACTACTTCTGCCACAACAACATCAGCTTCTCCTCAGTTTCTCCTCCAGTGCGCTCAACATCAGTCTCTCCGCCACAAACTTCCTCCAGCAGCGTCTCTCTCCGTCCCCCCCCAGTGCTTGTGATTGTTCTGGGAGTTGTGCTCTTACTGCTCTTAGTGCCAATGCTTATTACTGATTCAGCAGAACAGAGTGATGAGGAGAGGGAGGAGAGATCCAGAGATTCTGTCAATATTGTGTTCTATTCAGTGTGTGATCAGGCATGTTGTTAGGGAACCGTTTATGAGGAGATTCAGCACAGACCCACTAACAGACACAGTCTCTTCACTCAGAGGGGTGAGTAACTCTCGGTGTTGTAGAGGCCGAGACACACCAAGCTGACTTCAAAGAACTAGCGGCGATGAAAGCCGATGCTGTTGTCAGCAGCGTCGGACCAAAAAGCTGCGCTGGAACACACCCTACAGACTGCAGCCGACGGCAAACTAACACGTGCGTTCTGCGCATGTGTGAGAGGAATGAGCTGTTCATATCAGCAGCTATTAATAGTATATATTCGTCATTCAAAAGCAGAAACCGAAACAAAGATATACGAGATAAACGCAGATATACGAAATGTAAACAAAGCAGCGCTTGCTTACCATTTTGAATATCAGTAACGCAGCTCATGTTGTTATGAAAACATTCACATATTAGAATGATTGGGAAAGATCACATAACATTTAAACAGCCTTCTGTCTGTACCGCCTTCATTTACGTGCTTGTTTTCATCACTTTTGCTTTAATTATCGCGCACTGACTCGTTTGCTAAACTGAAAATCCAATCAGAGCTCTCACTTGCACAGACGGCGCCTTCATTTAGGTGCTTGTTTAAATTGTTATTTCTTTAATTCTGCCGCCGATGTGAGCCCGACGAGTGGAGCTATCTTGCACTGCTAACAAGTCTTCACTAGCGTTCATGCTTGTGGTTGCCAGATGTGAAGAGCTTTAAGCCCCAAAACAGAGCTTTTCTCCTTTAAGGATACACTTTTTTGCCTGGAGTTTTTATTTAATTTGTGAAATCTGGCAATCCTGTGTGCGTTCACTGATGGCGCAATAAGGGCTGATGATATGAAAACTCAGCTGGAGTTTAGCAATTTCTCAGAATCAGAATCAGAAATCAGAATCAGAAAGAGCTTTATTGCCAAGTATGCTTACGCATACAAGGAATTTGTTTTAGTGACATAAGCTTCCAGTACACAGAGACAACAACAACAAAAAACAAAAAACAAATGCAAATAAATAAGTTGTATGAACAGTTGTGCTATAGATGACAATGGATTAGAATAGAGTAAGATGCAGAGTTGTACTTGGATGGAGGGGTAACAAATAAATATAAGAATATTGCACATTTTTTCATAAGTGGTGAACATTTAACTGTTCATAAGGTAGATTGCCTGGGGAAGAAACTGTTTTTGTGGCTGGCTGTCCTGGTATTTGCGGCTCTGAAGCGCTGGCCAGATGGCAAAAGTTCAAAAAGGGGGTAACTTGGATGAGTTGGATCCAGAGTGATTTTCTGAGCCCTTTTCCTCACTCTGGATGTATACAGTTCTTGAAGGGTGGGCAGGGGAGCACCAATAATTTTCTTCAGCAGTCCGAACCCGTTCTCTGTAGTCTTCTGATGTCTGATTTTGTAGCTGAACCAAACCAGACAGTTATTGAAGTGCACAGGACAGACTCAATGACGGCTGAGTAGAACTGTTTCAGCAGCTCCTGTGGCAGGTTAAACTTCCTCAGCTGGCGAAGGAAGTACAACCTTTGTTGGGCCTTTTTAACAATGGAGTCAGTGTGATTGTCCCACTTCAGGTCCTGAGAGATGGTGGTTCCCAGGAATCTGAATGACTCCACTGCAGCCACAGTGCTGTTCATGATGGTGAGTGGGGGGAGTGCAGGGGGGTTTCTCCTGAAGTCCACAATCATCTCCACTGTTTTGAGAGTGTTCAGCTCCAGGTTGTTAAGACTGCACCAGACAGCCAGCTGCTCAACCTCTTGTCTGTAAGCAGACTCGTCACCGTCCTGAATTAGGCCGATGACTGTAGTGTCGTCTGCAAACTTCAGGAGCTTGACAGAGGGGTTTTTAGAGGTGCAGTCGTTGGTGTAGAGGAAGAAGAGCAGTGGGGAGAGAACACATCCCTGAGGGGCACCAGTGTTGGTGGAGCAGCTGTTTGACATTAATTTTCCCCAGTCTGACTAGCTGTTGCCTATCTGTCAGAAAGCTGGTGATCCACTGACAGATAGAGCTAGGAAAACAGAAGATGGGCAGTTTGGTTGGAGGGGGACGTCGGGATGATGGTGTTGAACGCCGAACTAAAAGTCCACAAAACAGGATCCTAACATAAGTCCTGGTTTGTCCAGATGTTGCAGGATGAAGTGCAATCCCCATGTTGATTGCATCATCACGGCCATGTTTGCTCGGTAAGCAACCTGCAGGGGGTCCAGTAAGGGTCCAGTGATGTCTCAGATAAGCCAGAACCAGTTTTTCAAATGACTTCATGACGACAGACGTTCTAGAGCCAACAGTTCTGTAGGTCCTTAAGTTCCGGTTATCTTTGGTTTCTTCGCAACGGGATGATGGTGGAACTATCTGGAGCGTTTTGACAGCAGGCCTGCATTCCACACAACTCCAAGCGATCTTGTTGAAGATCTGTATGAAGCTGAGGGCCAACAATTGGTCAGACACAGGTTTGTCAGACAGTTGGTGTAACACCATCTGGGCCTGGTTGCTTTTCTCTTTTGTTGTCTTCTTCCGAAAGACGCTGGCGCACATCGGGTTTCACTTAATTTTGAAGAGCAGGAGTGGGGGACCGAGGGGGAAATGATGGAGGTGGAGGTGGTACCCGGTTGTGTAGAGAGATGATCAGAATGGGTTGGTGGTGTTTTCAAATCTACAATAAACCTCATTAAGGTCCGTTAGCAAAGTCATTGATTAGCCCTTCAGTGCAGGGGGATGGTTTGATCCTGTTAGTTGGTAATGGCTCTCAGTCCCTTTCCATACTGAAGTTGAGTCATTGGAACCGTAAACTGGTCTTCCAACTTTTTAGAGTAGGTCCTTTTAGCCACTCTAACTCTTTGTTCAGTTGTGTTTTCTGGCCTGATTATACAAGACGTCCTGTCCCCCATTTCTGTCAGGCATCCTCTTGGCCTGAAGAAGATGTACTGCTTTTGCTGTAAACCATGGGGCTATCGTTGTTGAAGTAAATAAGTACTGGTATAGGAATAGCATATATCTACAGGAAAAACTAATATAGGATGTTACAGTCTCTGTGAGTTCGTCCAGATCGGTGGTAGCAGCTTCAAAAACACTCCAATCAGTGAGGTCAAAACAGGCTTTTAAATCCTGCTCTGTTTCGTTGGTCCATCTCTTTACAGTCTTTACTACAGGTTTAGCAGATTTAAGTTTTTTGCCTGTAGGTCGGTATAAGATGAACCAGACAGTGATCAGACAGTCCCAAGCTGCTCGTGGAACGGAGTGATATGCATCCTTTATTGTGTGTAACAGTGATCCAAATATTACTGGTTCTGGTGGGACATGTAACATGCTGTCTGTATTTTGGCAGTTCACGGGAGAGATTGGCTTTATTAAAGTCCCCAAGAATGATTAAAACAGAGTCTGTGGGTGTTGTTGTTCTGTCTCTGTGATCTGATCAGCGAGTTTCTGTAAAGCCAGACTTACGTGCGCTTGCGGAGGGGATGTAAACGCTCACCAGAATGAACGAGTGAAACTCCCGCGGCGAATAGAACGGCTTGCTTGCGTTGACAAAAAGCACTTCTAGATCTGTGACTAAGGGATGTCAAATTTCGATTATTTCATGAATCGATCGTCGTTTTAAATTAACGAGCAAGTAATCGATTAATCGGTTTAACCATTAATGCTTTGCCAAAATGCGGTACTCATTGCAGGCCGCAGCACGAACATGACAGGACTGCTGCAAAAGCCCCACACACACACAAAAGCTTTCTCACTGAATTAGGTGTTTAGTCTGAATTAAAATGCTAGTAGCAGGACTGTAAAAAGACTAGATGGATTATGCTCATTTGATTAAAATGACGAGAGCGCGCCATACGTTTGAGATAATTTAGTTGTTGACTGTTTCCGCACGGAGACCGCTGAATGCGCCGCTCTTTAATGGTTTTGTGGTGCCTATTGTTGCATTGTAACAAACACAATGCATTGGGTTCTACTCACATTATGGTATTTAAAAATAAATGGTATTTAAAATAAAAGTATCCCAAAGTAACGGTGGCAAGCCGTGGACCTGCGCTTCACATTAAGTGAACTGCTTGCATCGCTCGCTTCACAAAAACACATGTTGCTCACCTGAATTTGACCTGCTGGATTCTGTCTAGAACAATGGCAGATTTTGGATGTTGGCGGGTCCGTTAGTCCTATTTGTTTTTAAAATGCCACCTACAGTGCATACATAATATCGTGACAGTGCGTGTGTGCGTACATATGAGGACGAGCGACGCGAGAGCGCTTTGGCTAGATTTATTTGGAGGTAGCCTATTGCGCACGTTCGCTTCGGAGCCAATCCAAATGCCGTCCATATTCGCACTGTCATTTGAATGTTAAATACTATATCTAGTGTAACATAAAAAAAAAGGCGTGTACCTGAACAACCCATGCGCAGATAGACGGAAAAGATGATCCGTTGTCATAGGCAAAACGTCCCTTCCTACAGGCAGAGTCGAACCGTATACGACGTCTATGATAGACTGATCCAGTGTAACCTGTTACAGGTTAGTTGAATATTTACTTTGCGAATGGACAGACTGCGATTTAGTTGGAATCGCTAGAATATACGTGGGCCACAGGCTCCGGCGCGATCGAACAGCTGCGACATTAAAAAAAAAAACTTTTTCCGCAAAAGTGTTTACTTTCAATTGTGCGCACACAATAAACAACAGCCGAAGATTTGTGCTCTTGTAAAATAAAGCAAACAAACAGAATGCGTTGTCATCCTTTTTCTTTTCTTTCCGTGTTAAACTTTTGGAGCGCCGCCACACTTCTGTTTTAATCCGTTATCTTAATTATTAAGTCGGATATATATTGCGCATAACAAAAAAAAAAAAAAAAAAAAAATGTATGAAAACAAATTGTAATTTTTAGTTGGGCCTATTACTTTAGGCTACATAGGCTATAAATTTTCCTTAAAGCATCCCATTTGTCCCAGGGCTTGAGAACCTGTGCCCTTACGTAGGTCCATGCAGAAACTTGTGAACGATGCTTGACGTCACGTTTAGTGAATCAGTGAACGCTCCGGGAAAACGTATTGTCTGTGTCGGTCACACAGCGCCTATTAATGCGCTGTTTTGAATTCCAGCAAATTATTTATTTACCAAAATATAAGCTCGTTATGGACAAGGTGGTCCTATAAAAGATTTGTTTATAGAAGGATAATAGGAAACTCTTAGATCGCGACATGGCCTCTGGATGCGCAAGCCTTCATTTAGCGCTTTTGTTCGGTTTGCCGGTGGATCACGAATTTCACACATCATAACATATAGCATTGTTTCTTTTTCCTAAATCTTCCAGTCTAACCCTCTAAAAAATTTCGCGGTTATTTTATTATCTTTCATTTAATCACTTTTTCTCGCATCTTTTACGTAACACGGGGAAGGAAAATTAACGATTCAGATTAAGCAAAAAAATCGTTCGATTTATTAATTTGTTCCTTATTTCACTAAATAACAAGTGTGGTATGATGCATAGACACCTGTCCTGTTCCCGCAGCCCCGGAAAGCGTCCCGCATATGAAAGACGGTTATCTGATGAATGATATTTTACTGACTTTCTATAAAGCTTTTTAGTTGTGCCATATAAGCAGGAGCCGCTGGTTATTGTGGTACCTAGTCTCAGTAGAGGGTGGGGTGCGGGTCTCTGTGTGCGGTGGCAAGGGAGGGGGTTATGGTACTTTCGCTTCTGTTGGTACTGCAAGGCGCGGGGCAGTCTAATACTGTATCCCCTGCAATCCCTGTCACGCGAGGCTGGTGTGCGACCGGGCCACACTCCCTGTGGCTGCGCCTGTGATCGCTGAGGTACGCGCGTAAGTGTACGTTCCTGCTGGTGCCGGACGTCGCGGTCGCGTTTATAGTAGCGGGTCGCCGGCACTCAGAGCGCCGCTCGGCACGTGTGGAGTGCGCATGAGCCCCGCACGCAGCCCAAATAAATCGGGTTTTAAACCGACCATCGACAGCCTTAATCGATTTGCATCTCGTATCGACCATTAAATCGATCACTCGATTAATCGGTGATCATCCCTATCTGAACCGCACATCTCTTTTAAACACAGTTACATCTGTGCACCACATTCATGTATATACAAGCAATGTCCCCGCCGCCTTCCTGGCGATTTTCCCGTTTGATCTTTTCTGCGTCGCGGTCCGCTCTGAACAGCTGAAGCCCGGCAGATAGGATGCGCGCATGAATCCGGTAACTATGGCGTCATTGAGCCCCAGTTGCCGGTGAAACACCAGAGCTAGCAGGCCAGAGTGTGATAATCCTTATGTGTCCGGGCCCCCCCCCCCCCAGCAGGGGGTTATCGTCCGTTTTGGTTGGGTGGAGAGAGCGGATTTGCCATGATGGTATGCTAGGCAACGTGCTGTTCCGAAACCGCCGCCGTTTCCTGAGTCTAATCCGAGCGCAAAAACCGGTTCGCGTTCCCTCCCTCCCCGTTGCAAGTTTTTGAAGCGTTTTGAGTTCAGTCGTCGTGCAGTCGCTTGCTGTTCCCACCACAACTTTCGTCATAAACCGTTTCCGAGTAATTGAATTCCTCGGGAAAGAGAGTTTTTGTGGTGTGTTTCTGGCCGAATGTTCAGGGCATGGTTTCACCATCCCTGCTTGAAACTGCTGATAGTGTTTTACAAACAAAAAAACAGGAAAAAGGAACAAAAACAGTACAAACCTGGAGAGCCAAGCACTGAAGCAGCCCGTCTGGCCGGCGCACCATCGAGTACTTTAAAATCCCACAGCGATAGTCTGCTTACATGGAAAGTGTCCATCCAGACAATTTTGTTTTTTTTCAAACACAAGGCCATTTGTCTGTTTGGGTACCAATTATTAAACTAAAGTGTTTGCTAAAGTTTTGTTATTAGCATAGTTTTTTGGTTATGAAGTCAAAGTTTAAAGCATTGCTTCCCAACACCTTCCTGGAGGCCCCCATGCCCCTGCACTTTTTGTAATTCTCCCTTGATCTAACACACCTGATTCTACGCATCAGCTCGTTAGTTAGAGGACGCAGAACTAAATGGGGTGTGTCCTGATTTTGGGAGACATACAATTGTGCCGGGCAGGGGGGGCCTAACCAGGAACAGGTTGTGGGAACAACACTGGGTTAAAGGGAACATGATAATGTTATTGCATTTTCCCTGCTGAAAAAAAAACAAACAGCTAACACCAGCCCTAAGCTGGTTTGACCGGTTTTAGCTGGTTTCATCCAGCCTGGTCTTTGCATGTTTCAAAGTTGGGGCGCCAGGCTGGTGTTAGAGGGGTTTTGGCCACTTCCTTAGCTGGTCAGCTGGGAGACCAGCTTGGAAACAACCAGGCTCTAAAACCAGGCTGAATTTCCATCTTAAACCAGCTAAAGTTTAAGGTGAGTTTTAGCTGTTGGATTTCCGCAGCAGGATAAAATAATCGTTAGTAATAATTCATGATTATACAAGTTTAATCAAATATAATTCTTGATATATCATTTTAAAACCATTATTGTGCAGCTCCCCTACATAGTGTTGGATTTGTAGTTCCCACACAGGATGAGCACTTTATACAGGGGTTTAGTCAATAAATCACACTGATTTATTTGTGGTGACCTTGAAGTGCATATTTGAAATTATAGTATTAGTGTTGATGTGATCCAAAGGGAAGTGGGGGTGTTTGGCAAGAATTTTGATTGTGAAACATCTGGTCTGATGGTCTACTTCTACTCCAAGAACAGGAGATGTCCGTTCTGAAGAAAAGCATCTGGTTATGAAGAATGCTGATGATCTTCTTTCAGGTGGGAGGGACTTAATCTATTAAATGGCACCCCTTACTAAGCCTATGGACTGCTGTTGTGGGTATGCATATAAAATTAACTTAAAAACATTCTAAAAATATTCACATAGCAAGTTTATCTTTTATTATATACGTTATATTATTATATATTTATATACAACCATTTTTTTCAAATCATAATTTAGATATGGTTTTTATTTATTTAGTCATTCATTTCACTTCTACATTTTTATGAAAGCAAAAATCTTTGACAGAAAGAGCCCAACCTGGAATACCTCATGATTTCTCCAGCAACTGAAGGCCCGACCGGTGAGTGACTTCACTGGGTTTCACTTCTTTAAACCTTTTGTGCCTTGAACAGTAAACCTGTTTTCTGTTTATATAGACCTTAGTTAAGGCATATTTGATGCGGTTGAAAAATGAGGTTGTGAGGGACAGACTTACAGTATTGACAGTGGCATGCACTGTACAAAGGTCCTAGATCACATCATTTTCAAAAAGTTTTTGATTATCGGAATTTTTGTTGGAAAGATGTTGGTGTCAGTTGACACAATTAGGTATGTTGATCAACAATAGTACAATCCAGTGAACCACCCTGTACTTCTATCCCCTCTTTCTCTTCTGCTCTGACTACTGATCTGTTCTCTCTTTGTTTTTAAATCATTTAGAAGAGGCAAACAAATCACTCATAGAGAACTATGAGGATATTAATCACTGTTGGACTGAGACATGCTACAGGTTAGTTTCTTGTAATTATATTTTACCGTTATAACACAATGTATGTATTAATATATATATATATATATATCTATATAAATCTATTTTTTTAATTTTCATATATATATGCATAGTTTTCCATAATCCCAACTTTTGTTCATTTGATAGATGAATTTCATTTTTCTTATTTTGTTGTAGATGACTTACCAGAAAACTATGATGACGTGTCTTATGTTCATCATACAAACAGTTCTTCCAATGATAAAGCAGGTGTGAGGATTTCAGTTTAACACAACCTTCTAGATTGGAACACAGGTTTTTTATTTATTTTTTCTTTCAACTGTATTGCGCCAAATAAAGGATGTAGTCCATGGTGTTCCAACCCTGCTCTTGGAGGGTCAGTGTCCTGCCAGAGGGGGTTTAGCTCCACGTCTAGTTCCAACAAGCACCCCGTCTTGAAGTCTCTAGTGACTCTGAGACCTTGATCAGCTGGTTCAGAGGTGGTGTTTAAATTGGGGTCAGAACTAAACTCTTGCAGGACTGTGGGGCCTCCAGGAAGCAGGATTGGTTCACCCCTGATTATATGTCTATTTGGTTGATGTAATTAATAATAGCCAAATTATATTCAGAGGGTGTCGGGAGGAGTATGAATGATGTGAAGATTGTCAGAGAATATATGGCGTGACAGGTTTGGTATGTTTTTTAACAACTTCATGTAGACTTTATAATCACAATATATTTAATCAAGTTCTGTGGTTATAAAGCTCATTTAAATTTACTGCTAGTTTTAGTGTTGTTGTTTTTTTTAATTCATTGCATTTTAAGTATGTATTGATACTGTACATGAATCGTACTCTTGTTTTCAATAACAGAACTTATGACATGATGTGGAGGAGGATCCAGGGAAAACAGGCAGGAGCTGTATAAACTCAAACCTTCACACACTGCCTCAGATCCTTTTAAAGCTTTTAAGGTTTTAGGCAATCTTAGTGGTTAATCAGTTCGTTTGGCAGTCTAACAATGTTTTGTTACATTCTGTACTGAAATATACAATTGCAGTTTTTGACAGAAAAAAATGCTTTTTGCTTTCATGACTGTTTTCAAAAGGTGCCTGACTTTTTTCAGAGCAGATGCTTTTACAAATCTTTGTCCTATTGTGTAGGCCCTTATCAAAGTTGATGAGAACAAAAACCTTTCTGACCTTCAGTTACTTTGGATATACACATAAATTGTGTTGAGTTTGGATTGTTCAGCATTCATCAGCTACCCACCCATCATTAATGGATTACATATATCTTCAACTTAATAATCATACATATTAAAATATCAAAATATAAATTTACTTTTAACCTTATTATATTTATTTAAATGTTTTTTGTGATATTGATGAAGTTGTTTTCTAAGTTTGGCATGTGGTGTTTTTTTTCATTTTGCAGCGTGTTGAGCGCTCGCGCCACCATAGAATGCACAGTACTTAACTAAGTTACAAATCAGCAGACAATCTTTTCGCCTTTAAAATGATATAATTTTTTTTTTTTTTTACTGATTCATTGATTATTTATTTAAACCATGGATAATAAAAACTCCATTGAGATTAAAATTCTCTTACAAGAGTGACCTTGGCCACAAGAAGCAGAAACAAATAACAGAAATGATACAAGTTTACATCCAAAACACAAATCAAGGTGATGCACAACAACAATTTACTGAGCAGAAAAGCATGTTTGTTCACTTTATGTGCTGCAGTGCCTGGTTTCTGATTGTCAGAAACACATGACATGAATACTTTGCTCACGACGTCACAAACAAGTTGAAACCACTGTGCCAACCATATTGCTTTGCCCTAGGTTTTTTTTTTTATGAGTTTTTTTTATTGCTTTGCCCTAGTCTTTGTTGCATTTTTTTTTTTTTTACATTTTCAGTTGTTTTTTTTTATTAACAATATCAGAAAGAAAACAGATAATAACATTAGAACAAAAAACATAAACCTGTGGGGGATACAATAAACAATTAAGAAAGGTAATTAATAAAGGTTCAAATTCTTTTACAATCATAATAACTTCAATTTATTTATGAATTTTATTTATAATATGGATGTTTTTTAAGGCTTTCTAAAGGCGTTATTTAGAGGCGATTCTTTGAAGTGATGCGTAATAGCAAACGTAAGTAAATCAGAAGTGAATATTTTACAATTAGGTTTAATGAAAGGCTGCATGCTTTGTGAATGTGGATTTTTTCCCATCATACTAAATAAAGTCCAGGACATCCCTCTAGCGCCCATTAATCCGAAGTGCTTGTGTGAATAACACTGTGCACCCTTCTAATGTTCTTAGTATTTAAAAAAGCTGCTTGTGATGGGCTTTGTTTCATTACGTGAACTTGTCTCACTCACTAGCTGCTTTTGGTGGTTATCAGTTGTATTACAATGTACAAAACAGATTTCAGTACTTCAATAAGTTGGTATAGTAACTATTATATAAGTTAAATTAAAAGATTAAAAACATTTAACGTATCTGCAAATTACTTATGGATATCCCAATCAGATTTTTTGACTAGGAAGAACTAGATTAACGAGATATTTGCATTGAGCTTTTGTGACTAAGGTATAATTGCAATGTAGATTCTGGGAATTAACAATTTTGACTAGTCAAAATAACTTTATAGATATCTACAGTGTTGCATGCAATATACACCTTTGTTGAGACCCCACCTTAAAACATTTTATTTAAACCAATCCTAGCTTGGAAACTGGTTGTCCATTTGCAGTTTTTGGTCTAAGAGTTGTATAATAAAGGTTCCGGCGTCTTTGGGTGGATTTTGAAAACTGTTTTATACAGAAGTGTAAATTCAAAAGCATGTGTTAAAAGGTGGTAGGCTATAACGAGAGGACTTAAATAGGCTTGTTGTCTGTTTGTTTAAGGGAACGTAGACACTCTCTCAAAACACAGCGAAGTGAGCTCCAGTCCTTCCAAATTAACACTGTGATGACGTTGTATATTAGCAAGGCAAGTGGAGCGTTTTGTGCACTTCAAGAGCTAGATTGGATAGAAAAGGGTAGAGAGGAATACAGCCAAATTTTTTGCCCTTTGAAAAAAGAAGAAAATTTTAAGAGAAATTCTTTGTCCTGCATTATATATTAACAACACCTAATGCAAGGATCCCAAAAAAACTTAGATTTTGTCAGCTCCTTTTATGAAAAACTTTATCAGTCTAATTTTTTAATTTGACCTTTGTAAATCCATTTACCTAATGAACATTCAAGATTTTATTCCATTAATCAGTAATGACTTCAAAAAACGTTGTGACTTCTGACCTTAAGACAGGAGGACATTACTGTCAGCTCTCTAATATAGGAAAAAGGGTAGGAGTCCGGGTCCAATGGTCTTTCAATTGAATTTTACCAACACTTTTTGGAAGGTACTGGAAGATCCCCTTTTCTTTGTTTTATGAATGTATTTAAAAAAAGGGATTGGGTTCACAACGTGAAACAAGGATATCGCCGTGATTTCTTAACATATAAAATGCCCAAAATATGATAATTGGAGATCTATCACTCTAATTAAATATTGACTATATTGTTTTGCACTAGTATAATGCAAAAACTGATTAATGAAATCATTATGAGAGCTCAACAGGTTTCATGAAAAATAGGCCACATTAGTAACAACAGCGCCTTATATCTACCTTTTAAAACCTATTCTGATCAAATTGAGTTTCAGGGGCTCTTATTGTGGTTGTTAGATTTTTGTAAGCTTTGACACCATCGAACACGGCTTCTTACTCCACTCACTTAAAGTTTTTTGGTTTTGGGCCATAATTTTCTTTGATGTCATAAAAATGTTTTATAAAGATATTAATAGCTCTATTATTATTAATATGGGAACCACTGTAGGGTCAAAAATTATCAAAGACATCTGTTTTCCTGTCCCAAACTATCTTGAGTAACAAAAGGGCCATTTGGCATTCCTGAAGGCACAGAATTAGCGGATATCCGACTCAGGCCTGTAGGCCAACATGTTTTATACATCGGGGTTCTGCTGGATTGTCACCCTTTTTTGCCACAGTGGGTGAAGCTGTAAGTCTGCTGATTGGCTATCAGTTTTGAATGTCTCACATTTTGGGTTTTCATCAGTCACATGGTCAAGGGGAAGGATAAAAAGAAGACTGTAAATGTTGCTCTTTTTTTTCTCTCTCTTCTGCTGGCTTTTCTTTGCTGACTCTTTCCTTTGCTGGAGCCTCTCTTCTCAGGGCTCTCCCCTCTGCCCCTCTCCTCCCTCTTTCCCACATAGCAATGTTCGTTCTGGCCCAGATCCGGGCCACACAATCACTTCTTTTCCCCTCAGCCCAAGTGTCGCGAAGAATGACGGCCCTGAAGGCTCCAGAACTGATTAAGGTGACAAGGGCCACATGGGCTATAACCGGGCCAATCTCAGCCAGTTAATCACCCGAACTGTCCCTTGAACTGGGGCCAAAACAGGTTTTATTATTGGTGCCACCTCTCAGCCTTGGCAAACTGACCTGAACCCGATAGTCGGATTGATGTTGATATTGATCTAACACTATATATCTGAATACAGAATCTTAATATTTGTGATTATTGCCTTGTATATTACTATAATCACAATTATTCATTTTTGTGACATGCTTTGCAAACCAGACAGCACATAGTGTTGGCCCAGATCCGCCCACATCT
>NC_056600.1:8258568-8284763 GCF_018340385.1 Cyprinus carpio | reverse complement strand
CCATACCAATGTTTTTTGTTAAGGGGCATGATGAAATGCAAAGTTCAGAGGTACTGGATCCTGTTGTGAGGAAAGCATTTTCATTGTTAAAACAATTGTGAATCACACTGTATATTGTATTGCAATAGGTAGCACTTCAAAGTTAATATTGAATCAAGATTAGTGTAAGGTTCCACCCACTAGCCCAATGATGTGGTCTGGTGGTATGTTTTTAGGTTTTAAGTGTTTTGGTAATTTTGGAATTATGGTCTTAATTTAATACAATTTTTGTGTCGAATTCAAATCTGACTCCATGAATAATTTTTGTCTGACTCTTAGTTTCACAATGTAGCTGATCATATGATTAATTTGTGTTTACATTTTGGATCTTAGATTTTTCTGATTGTCTTATATTTTCAATTATTCGTTCACTGCAGACCCGGTATCGCTTTAGAAGTAACATTTCGGCCGATTGAATGCTCTTCCCGAACACAAACTCGTCAGTTCTGATCTTAAACATTGGATGCAGGGTAAATATCTACCTTTAAGTCGGTCGCGCTCTGCTTACTCGTAACAAAAGGCATAGTTTTTATATATTTACGAAAACTGCAACTTATTTAAGACAGTGATAGTCAGAAATCGAAATGGACTTAATTAATGTGCCCCATGCTCCATCTATTAAACCTTTCGTATGAACAATCCTGAACACAGATTTGAGGTAATACCTTCGCTTTAATCTACTAGAAATAATGAATTAAGAATAATGCAGAGTAAATCAAGAATAACATTTATTGATTTACCAGGTAGGATTAAACATCAATTAAAGAAATCAAAAAGAATTCATCACACAACTGATCAGCATAAAATACATAATGCAATTCAAAAAACATCTAATAGAAAGAGTTTCAAAGAGTCAGCATACCTGGCAAATAGAGAGATACACACAGCAATTTGTGCGGGAAGTTCTGACTACAGATTCTTCCCTGAGTGGTTTGCCAAATGCCTTTAAATACCCAAATCTTAACAAAAGGACAGTAAACATTAAGCACCCAAATATTTCTGCAGCTTTTGTTGGACCCTTTCTTGTGCCCCAAAGGGTCACACGCCTGGTTTTGAGGACAAACAGATGGTTAATAAAGATCTTTATTGGGGCATCTCCCACAACAGGAGAACAGGTTTTGTTTTCTTTATTCTTGTTTGTTCTATTGATGTGGGAGTGAAACCATCTTACCAGCCACACCAGAAGTATTTATATTGATGTCACTTAAAACAACCAAGATATCAGATTTGTGAGGTTTGCATGGCCTGAGGGGAAGGAGAGGGAGGGTGTGAGGAGTCAGGAACTCAGTATGGGGGGGACGCGAGAGGAGGTCGAGCCAGGTGTTGTCCTGAGCTCTTTTTCGCAGATTCTCACTTGAGATTGGAGAGTTTTATTGTTTTATTACAGGATAGGAATCTTGAATTCAGTCTTGGTGAAATCCATCCTTACACCTCTAAAAGGTTTGGAATTCATCGTGGCATACGACAAGGCTGTCCAATCTCTCCCTTTCTGTTTTTATTTGTGGCTGAAGTTCTTTCTATTCACATTTTGAATAATCCTAACATTCTGGGATTGAAAATAGTTGATAGAGAAATCAAAATTTCTCAATTGGTAGATGACACTGCTTTATTTCTGAGAGGTAAAAAGCAAGTTAAACAGCCCTGTGTCACAGTCATGGACTCCTATTCTCCTGTTCCTTTTGAGTTTTCCTTATTTGGTCATTTTCCTTTTCTTGTTTAGTTAATTGATTACTCCCCACCTGTTTCTGTTCTTCTGATTACTTCCTTTGTGTTTAAAAACCCGGTCTGTTTAGTTCAGTTTGTCGGTCCTTAAAGTATCAATGTGTTAAGTCAAATTAAGTTATGTATTTGGTTGTTCGTCGCCCTTATTATCATTAAAACCTACCTTTTTGGATTTTTGCCAATTCCCTTCATCATACGATACACACGTGTTACAGAAGGACTGACCAAACTGAAGAGAATGAAGGCTGAAGAAGAGCTGAGGTGTTTGAGGCTGAGTGGTGGGAGCTTGGAGTGATATGTAGAGGATGTCCTCGAGCTCGCTAATCGGGTAAGTTATCACGACTCGTTCCTGGGCGCTTGTTTTTTGCTGGGGCTGGATGAGGACACAATCTGTTGCACTCTTCCTGGTGGTGATTTCCCCTTGATCAAGCTTATTTATCTGGTCCTCTGGTTGAACAATTCGGACTTCAAAGTGGAAGAAGTTCATGATCAGCTAAAATTTCCTCGTCCAGTCCCCTCAGGAACGAGTTGTGTTGTGCCCGCTCACCCTGAGCCTGGAACCTCTGCATACCGCTCCAACAGCTCCTCCCGCCTGCCCAAACCCAACCACCCCAGTAGCCTCCCAAACTCGGCCGGTGGCGAGTCATATAGCAAGCCATATATACTAAACCGCCCTCTCCTCCAGATCACCCTCCATCACCAGCCCGCAACTTTAGTATCATGGATATGGCATTACCTCCAGATTTCTCCGCACCCATCCTCTCCCCAGATTTCCCTCAAGAGCACTTCCCTAAACCTTCTGTGTCTCTGCTGGTTCCGCCCAGCCCTGAATCTCCTGCGTCTCCATTGTTTCCGTCCATACCTTCCTCATCTCCTGAGCACCCCCAGTTAAGCCCAGGAGGGGCTCCCGATCCCCAGTTAAGCCCAGGAGGGCTCCCGAACCCCAGCTTGCTCCTGTGTCGGCTCCGCCCCCAGAGCTCACTCCTGTGTCTGCTCCGGGCCGAAGTCCAACCCCGTAAGTTTTCCCAAGTATTTTTTTTTTTTTTGGGGGGGTGGCAGTAGAGATCCAGCCATAGATGCCGAGGCGGGGGTTGGAGAGTCTCCTGTTCCGCCCGCGGCTCCAGATCCGGATTGGCCTCCAGAGTGTTCCTGTCCTTCACCAACCTCCAGGGCCCAGATCCGCCTCCACCCTGTTCCTGACTTGGGACGAGCATACCGGCAGGGGAAGTAATGTCACAGTCATGGACTCCTATTCTCCTGTTCCTTTTGAGTTTTCCTTATTTGGTTATTTTCCTTTTCTTTAGTTAATTGATTACTCCCCACCTGTTTCTGTTCTGATTACTTCTGAAATATTATTTATACACGATTCTTTAGATCTATTAGTTGAAAGCATACCAGTATAAGACTGTTAAATACTTTGGCATTCATATTTCTAAAAATAAACACGCATGAACAATTAAACTAAATTAAAATTAATATTTGTTATATATGGATTTGACTTTGTTTGGGAGAGTTTTGCTTTCCAAAGCTGAGGGCCTTTCCAGATTTGTTTACCCAGCTCTCTCCCTTTACGTCAGTGATAAAACTTCCAAAGAAATTAATAAAACCTTTCTCAACTTTATTTGGAAAAATAAACCTTGCAAGTTAAAGGACATTATATCAGGCAAAAGAGTTCATGGTGGCTTAGAGATGTTAGAGTTTTATATATATATATATATATATATATAAACAATACTTTTAAACTTAATTGGTTTGGTTACTGTCAAAGAAATGAAAATTCATTATGGTTCTTTATTCCTCAGTCCATCTTTATCAAGCTTGGAGGCTTATCTTTTCTATTGAGATGTAACTATCTGCCTGGGAAATTACTAATTCATCTATCCAAATTTTACAAGTGTTATTAGCTTGGAAAATTGGTTTCCATCACAATTTTCAAATGGTTTGGAAAAAAAATATATATTTTGTCATGGATTTTGTTTGATGAAAATGGAAATGTTTTGTCTTATGAAGATTTTGTTTATTTACAACTTCCCCATTCCATTTAAAGAGTTTCAGCAAGTTGTTAAAGCTATTGGTTTAAAACATTTGATGAAAAGTCACCTTACTTTTGGAAGAAGCGAAAGGAAACTTCCTGAGTTAATAGTTGATGGTATCAAACTATTTTCTCATTCCTGTAAGAATAAAAATATCAGATTAATTTTTCAATCCAAACATAAAATTTCTCCTAGAGGGAATTTTTTTTTGGAATGCACAAATTGCTGATATTCATTGGAAAGAAGCATGTAAAAGCATGTTAAATCCAAATAAATTTTGTATGCTAAATAAAGTTAAAGAGGTACACTTTAAAATACTTCACAAAATCTACCCATGTACCTTTAAAATTTTGGTCTGACGTTAGTTTTTTTCTTTTTGCCCCAAGAAAGGTGAATTATAAATTTACATTTAAATCATCTTGCAGACGCTTTTATCCAAAGCGACTTACAAATGAGAAAAATAGAAGCAATCAAACCAACAAGAGAACAACAACAGTATACAAGTGCCATGACAAGTCTCAGTTAGTCTAGTACAAAACACGTAGCCAGGGTTTTTTTTTTTAAATAATATGCTAGACAAGAAAAGAAAAGGTAAGTGCTAGTATTAGCTGGTTAAGTGCTGGCGAAAAAGATGAGTCTTTAGATGTTTTTTGAAAATGAGTAAAGACTCAGCTGTTCGAATTGAGATCGGGAGGTCATTCCACCAGCTGGGCAAGGTCCAGGAAAAGGTCCGTGAGAGTGATTTTGAACCTCTTGACACCACAAGGCGTCGTTCACTTGCAGAGCGCAAACTTCTGGAGGGCACATAAGATTGAACTAGTGAGCTTAAGTATGTTGGTGCCGTGCCAGAGGTCGTCTTGTAGGCAAGCATCAGTACCTTGAATTTGATGCGAGCGGCTACTGGTAGCCAGTGTAACCTGATGAGGAGAGGAGTAACGCGAGCTGTTTTTGGCTCATTGAAGACAACTCTCGTTGCTGCATTCTGGATCAGTTGCAGAGGCATGATAGTACACAGTCGTGGCCAAAAGTTTTGAGAATTACATAAATATTAGTTTTCAAAAAGTTTTGCTGCTAAACTGCTTTTAGATCTTTGTTTCAGTTGTTTCTGTGATGTACTGAAATATAATTACAAGCACTTCATACGTTTCAAAGGCTTTTATCGACAATTACATGACATTTATGCAAAGAGTCAGTATTTGCAGTGTTTGCCCTTCTTTTTTCAGGACCTCTGCAATTCCACTGGGCATGCTCTCAATCAACTTCTGGGCCAAATCCTGACTGATAGCAACCCATTCTTTCATAATAACTTCTTGGAGTTTGTCAGAATTAGTGGGTTTTTGTTTGACCACCCGCCTCTTGAGGATTGACCACAAGTTCTCAATGGGATTAAGATCTGGGGAGTTTCCAGGCCATGGACCCAAAATTTCAACATTCTGGTCCCCGAGCCACTTAGTTATCACTTTTGCCTTATGGCACGGTGCTCCATCGTGCTGGAAAATGCATTGTTCTTCACCCAACTGTTGTTGGGATTGTTGGAAGAAGTTGCTGCTGGAGGGTGTTTTGGTACCATTTTTTATTCATGGCTGTGTTTTTTTGGGCAGAATTGTGAGTGAGCCCACTCCCTTGGATGAGAAGCAACCCCACACATGAATGGTGTCAGGATGCTTTACTGTTGGCATGACACAGGACTGATGGTAGCGCTCACCTTTTCTTCTCCGGACAAGACTTTTTCCAGATGCCCCAAACAATCGGAAAGGGGCTTCATCGGAGAATATGACTTTGCTCCAGTCCTCAGCAGTCCATTCACTATACTTTCTGCAGAAGATCAATCTGTCCCTGATGTTTTTTTTGGAGAGAAGTGGCTTCTTTGCTGCCCTTCTTGACACCAGGCCATCTTCCAAAAGTCTTGGCCTCACTGTGCGTGCAGATGCGCTCATACCTGCCTGCTGCCATTCCTGAGCAAGCTCTGCACTGGTGGCACTCCGATACCCCGCAGCTGAATCCTCTTTAGGAGACGATCCTGGCACTTGCTGGACTTTCTTGGACCCCCTGAACCTTCTTTACAAGAATTGAACCTCTTTCCTTGAAGTTCTTGATGAACCTATAAATTGTTGATTTAGGTGCAATCTTAGTAGCCACAATATCCTTGCCTGTTGAAGCCATTTTTATGCAACGCAATGATGGCGGCACGCGTGTCTTTGCAGGTCACCATGGTTAACAATGGAAGAACAATGATTTCAAGCATCACCCTCCTTTTAACATGTCAAGTCTGACATTCTAACCCAATCAGCCTGACATAATGATCTCCAGCCTTGTGCTCGTCAACATTCTCACCTGAGTTAACAAGATGATTACTGAAATGGTCTCAGCAGGTCCTTTAATGAAAGCAATGAAATGCAGTGTGAAAAGGTTTTTTTTGGGATTAAGTTAATTTTCATGGCAAAGAAGGACTATGCAATTCATCTGATCACTCTTTATAACATTCTGGGAGTATATGCAAATTGCTATTATAAAAACTTAAGCAGCAACTTTTTTTCCAATTTCCAGTATTTATGTATTCTCAAAACTTTTGGCCACGACTGTACATGCTCTCAAAACTTTTGGCCACGACTTTAAATGGTTATTTATGGAGAGAACAAGAGCTTGGACAAGAAGTTGGGTGGCTTGCTCTGACAGGAAGGGTCTAATCTTCCTAATGTTGTATACGGCAAATCTGTAGGACCGGGTCGTTGTAGCAATGTTGTCTGTGAAGCTTAACTGATGATCCATCACAACTCCTAGGTTTCTGGCTGTCCTGGAAAGAGTTATGGTTGACAAACCCAGCTGTAGAAAGAGGTTGTGATGAAACGATGGGTTAGCTGGAACCACCAGCAGTTCTGTCTTAGTAAGGTTGAGGATGAAGGTGATGTTCCTTCATCCAGCTAGAAATGTCACTCAGACAGGCTGAAATGCGAGCAGCTACTGTCGGGTCATCTGGTTGGAATGAGAAGTAGAGTTGAGTGTCATCAGCGTAGCAGTGATAAGAAAAGTCATGCTTCTGAATGACAGATCCTAATGACGTCATGTAGATGGAGAAGAGAAGTGGTCCAAGTACTGAGCCTTGAGGAACCCCAGTAGCACACAGGGCACACAGTAAATAAAACAACGTTTCTTAGCAACGACGATCATGCAGTAGTCTAATGAGAAAACGAGGCAAAACACTTACAAACTGATGTCCTTATCTGTTGTTTGACTGTTTCTTCTGACAAGGGCTTCCAAAACAGCTAATTAAGTACTTTCACTGGCTTTGGCCACGCCTGCTATTTAGCAGACCGAAACTGGGCAGTCCCGCGATAGGCAAACGCAAAACCAAGCACCACTTCAGCACGTATTTACAAGGGTAAGACACACAGTAAATAAAACAACGTTTCCTAGCAACGACGATCACGCAGTAGTCTAATGAGAAAACGAGGCAAAACACTTACAAACTGATGTCCTTATCTGTTGCTCGACTGTATCTTAAATTATCTCCAAAGATATTATATGTTTTTTAAAATATATGTTCTTTATGTTTGAGTATTTGGTTGTTTTTTTAATCTTGCATGGTAAATATTACATCCATAAACAAAAATTAGCAACAAATTTGACCTAAATGTAATTTATTCTTAATCGAAATGGAATCACTAAAGAAATCATTAAATTAATTAAAAATAAAAAGAATGAAATTTTGTTTAAATTTATGGAGAAATTCTTGATACTGTAATGTCCCCATTGTGTTCACTAAATTATATGTATATTGAATGTCTAATTAGGAAAAGTGTTGGAGGTTTTATATGTGGAGTTTTTTTATATTTTTTTATGTATTTTATTTATGTATATATATATATATATATATTTTTTTTTTTTTTTTTATTTTTTTCAGTTTGTCAAATTTAATGTTCTTGAGCTATAGCCCCCGTAAAATGACCACTCAGCAACCCCCAAAAATTTTGAGATTGCATAACCTGTACACGAATTTGTGATCGCCCTGGTCCTCTTTAAATTTCATATGAAAACGGCGGTAGACTTTGATCTTTCAGACCTCCCCGTCTTTCAGCTCGTTCTTCAATCCAGACCTCAGCGTATGGGGGTAGGATTGTAGCAATATTCCAAATAAATAGATTATGATCCACAAATAAATGCAAAGCTATTCACAAAAAATAATTGTATCCACAAATGAATAGAATGAGATCCACAAATATATGTTAGGAGTTTAATAAAAAATAATTCACAAATATATAAAAATTTGATTTGCTAGTAAAAAACATATTCACAAATATGTTTTTATGTCACAAGCACAATTCTGCCTGCATTCATTTGTGATTTGATTTGCTAGTATTTGTCGTTTTCATAAATATGTTTTTGATTTTGACGCAATTTTATGGTTGCATTTGAAGAAAAATCCACAAATAGGTCGACTCCACCCACCATCTACTTAACCCAATCAGATAACGCCCGTGTTGCGCTGACCAATTGCAGCACGTTTCTCTCTCCAACCAATCACATTTTGCCTAACAACCAGGGCGGGAACAGACCCATGAACTTGAGTCACTCGTTACAGTCTCTTCAACATGGCCGATCAGGAGGAGTTAAGACAGGAAAGTGATGCTAATTGAACACAGTAATTAACTGAAGTTTTACCAGGTTCTTGATATGTCATTATTTGTCATAACTAGTGAGGCAGTTTGACAATTTACAACATGATTGAATCAGTTATTATTTGCTACCAAGCACCATCTCGAAGACTGTCGCATTTGTCGGCCACATACATCAAGGGTGTCTTAATTCTAAAATGGACCATTATTCATTGTGAGATGTAAATTGTTGTAATTTATTTACTATGGAATGTAATGTTAATGATTCAAACTAGGCAACTTCTATGACGTATGTGGCCTACAAAATGCGACCTCCTGGGGGGACGCAGTCTGCGGATTTATTTTACATTTAGAATTACTGAATTAGTTTATTAGATTAAATAAACTATTACATAAACAATATTGAGTACAAGATGAAAAATATGTGTGAAGTTGTGTGTAGATTCGATGTGCGCCTGTAGTAGGGTTGCCAACTGCCCTAATTATACAGTCATACGTAAGGGGTCAGATCTTCCACTACATATTATATGAGGAGACCTCGGTTTTTCCCGTAATGAATCAGAAAAATGACCCCTTGTCCCTGTTAAACAGGCAAAACGATCGAAGGGGATTCCCCCTTGTCACCCCCTGCAGTGGAGAAATGGCACCCTGTCTCTGATACTACGAGCATACGTGAACTGAGGGGTGTAATGCTTTTGTTACGTTACCTGTAATGCAATGTAATGCATGACAGGTTAATTGAAATTAACTGTCTGACTTCCCATCACTAGTGAAAAGTTAGCCGTCCTAATTATTATTATCCCTTGTATGTAACTGGAATGGTTACTCCATGCAACTTTAAATTACAGTCTGTCCAGTTAAATATTTGGCTGTAGTTTTCGTTTAAATTACGGTTTGTTCAGGGCCTTTCTTTCACAAGTTGAAAGTGCGGCTCGGGGGCATTAGTGCAGATAATTGCCAGGGATCTGACACCAGGGCCAGGCCGCTCCACTTAATTACTATTATATATAATTGCTCATTACTGTAGTAATATCCAAAAGAAAACTAACGTTATTTGTAATTTAACTAGCGTTTCCCAGTTTTCAACCTCTCTGGTGTTTCCTGACACCATCCGTCCGTCTGTGTGTTATTAAAACTTTTTTTAAGGTAATTAAATGACCACTTGATGGTCATGTAGCATGTTACATTTTAAAATATTGTCTATCTGCTAAAAATCAAAAAATGTAAAGTACTGTGCAGTATTCACCAATTAGATTAATATTTCATTATGAACAAGGTTTATTGCATTGACCAAAATGTTCTGTGTTTTTGTGTTAATGCATTGTAGAACAGTGAGGCAGCAAATAACAGACTAATCCACTTTCTGAAGCTTGGATTACCCCAGGAAACCATCAGGAACATTTCAGGTGTCACTCATACAACTATCGTTCTTGGAATGAGAGAATGTGGCTGGCCAGTTTCAGAATCCAATAAGTAACCCTGAGGTAATTATTTCCTCTTACCATGCATTCTTTGGTTTTGCTCTGTTTAGTTTAAACCCCCAACATATTTAAAATGATTTTTTTGTTTATCTTTAGACGGAGTATTCAGACCCAATGGCAGTTGAACAAGATGGTGGAGATGCTGACCATGTTCACTTTGTGGTCAACGTACCTGTAATTCACAGGCCACAACTCACAAATAAGCAAATTGACCCATTGCAAGAGTCTGATTGATTTAGAATAAATGTATACCTCCAGACTCTCGCATATGTACAGACTTTGGTTGAAGAAAGGGATATTTGAAGTTTTATTTCTGCTGCTCTAATTAATTTTGACAGCAAGGTTGTAAATGTGTATATATAGTTGTATATTAAGTAGAACTTGTGGACAAAAAAAAAACATTTTTAAGACATGTAAAATAAAGACAGACTCTGAAAAAGATTTTAATTTATTGTAAAATGTTATTGAAGTAGTTTTTTAAATGACTTGTACATAGAAAGAAATGTACATAGAACCAGTGTCCAGACTTAAACAAGTCCAAATCCAGTGGAGGATGTGTTTGCACAAGCTTGCAATGTAGATGCAAAGTTATCCATTGTGGTTATTTCAGCTGGTATCATCAGGGTCCTGCTGCAGGTAGAAGCCTTGAAGTATCTTCCATTCCAAACTTTTACCTGGAGATTCTTGGATGGGACTTCCCATCCAGTCCAAAATTATGTAAGCTTTTGTAGCTGGTCTGTGGTAGCTGTGTGGACAAATAATCAGAAGATGCATACAAACAACTCTTAACATTTTATGGAAGGTTGTATGCATTAAAACTGTCAAACTGCAATTAGTAAAAGAGTTGTTACAGCAGCTCCTATAGCTGCCGACGGCTTGGTTATACAACGCACTTGTTACGCACATCAACAGTCTTGTAGTCCATGTCTACTTTTCTGTTTCTTTATTCACCAAATGCAAACATTAAACATACTTGAGAGATGGTGAACATCTAACTTGTGTGTGGTAAAAACTGTATGCGGTGCTCCACCAAGCCAACTTCCCTCTATGTGTAAAACACCGGTTTAAAAACACTCTGTGCCCTACTGCCCCCACCTGGTGACAGCCCGAAATACATATACATTGACACTGGCTCCAACACACCCCAGAGCCCCATAATTGTTGGTCTAACTACAATTATTTCTTAAATTATAAAAGGAGCCAAAAAAAAAAAATAAATTATAAATATTTCTTGTTGAAGATCAGTCCTGTATATCTTCAAGCAGCAAGCAGAGCTTAGAAACCGGTCTATCCAGTAGTCCTGTTTTTGTCTTCAACTGTACAGAGCGAACAAATCCTTTTTTGTCAGGATATGTCTGGATGATTTTGCCTAATGGCCATGAGCCACGTGGAGCAGTTGGATCCATGATGACTACTATATCACCGACAACAAAGTTTCTACGTGGTTTCATCCATTTTTGACGTTCCTGAAGCAAAGGAAGATACTCCCTTATCCACCTTTTCCAGAAAAGATCAGACAGATATTGGACTTGCCGCCATCTACGTCTGATATACAAGTCACTGTCTTGAAAAAAGTCCTGGGAGGAAGAAGTGGTTTTTGATCTTAATTGTAGGACATGGTTGGGCGTGAGAGCTTCCAAATCGATTTGGATCGTCTGAAAGCTTTGTGATAGGTTGGTCATTAAGAATGACTTCAGCTTCACAAAGAATAGTGTGAAAGCTCTCATCATCCCAAGCATTGTTGTCGAAGAGTGGAGTACAAAACTTTCTTTACAAGGCGAATGAGCCTTTCCCACACACCTCCATGATGGGATCCTGCAGGAGGATTAAAAGGTCCATTTTATGCCTTCTGATAGAAAGGTACGCTGAATTTCATCATGATCCAATAACTTCAAAGCTTCCCTAAGCTCCCTCTGTGCTCCAATAAAATTTGTTCCATTATCAGATATTAAATGCACTACTTGCCCACGACGACACATGAAACGACGAATGCAATTTATACAGGAATTTGTATCCAGAGAGTAGGCTACTTCAAGGTGTACTGCTCGACTAGTCATACAGGTGAACAGAACTCCATATCTTTTCACAACACTGCGACCTCTTTTCACATCAATAGGTCCAAAGTAGTCTACACCAGTATTAGTAAAAGGAGGCAAATCTGGCACAATCCTTTCCTTTGGT
Source organism: Cyprinus carpio (assembly GCF_018340385.1). Taxonomy (NCBI): domain Eukaryota; kingdom Metazoa; phylum Chordata; class Actinopteri; order Cypriniformes; family Cyprinidae; genus Cyprinus; species Cyprinus carpio. The sequence goes on along the minus strand of NC_056600.1, from coordinate 8,272,694 downwards.
AAATCGGACATGTTCTGTTCTCCAAATTTGCCTTGAAAACGTCGACATATGACAAACTCAGAGATTACTTTTCTACAAGCAGAGTTTGCTTTAATAATCCAGTACCTTTTCCGCAATGTTGACAGCATGTGGTTTCTCCCTGCATGGCCTAGTTGTTTATGAACATGCTGCATGATAAGTTTGGATATATGATGTTCCTTTGGCAGGATAACCGGACAGTTAATCTCCTCAGGCATTGCTGATCTACTAAGTCTTCCACCCACTCTAAGTAAACCATCAATCAATTCTGTATCAAGCTTGTAGATGTTACTACTCCTTTTAACTCTAGATGTTTCACTTTGCAGAGAAGAAATTTCCTGTTTGAATGAACCACGTTGAGAAAATCCAATAATTGCTGATTCTGCTTGAGAAAGATCATTTGGTGTAAGACCTTGACAACGGAATCCAGTTCTGAACTTTTTCATTTCCTCTTCAACTCTGTCCTGTTCTAATGCAAAATTACTCGTTCCAGAAGTAACGGAGGACTGAATGTGTGTCCTGTGTTGCTTGAGCCTCCAGAGCACATCCTTGAACTTTAGAATCCATGCTACTGCAATTTTCATTTTTTTCCAATCAGTAAAATAGTTCAAAAGTTGATTAGTAGCAGTGTTGAAACCTTTGGAAATGGCAGCAATTACTACTGTGTCCTTTTTAACCTCTGGATCATCCTACAAGACCTGGTCACAATAGGATTGTGGCCATTCTTCTAAGGCTTCCAACAGGAAATCTGGACCCTGTATCCATTTATTGGCTTTCAAGAAATTTTCAACGGACATGCCTCTAGAGGATTCATCAGCAGGATTCAATTTTGTTCCAACATGTTTCCATTGTACAACGTCTGATGCGTCCCTGATGACTGCCACTCTGTTTGCCACAAATGTATGGAACCTCTTTGCATCATTGGCAATGTACTTCAAGACAGTTTGACTGTCTGTCCAAAACATTGACTTGTCCAAATCCATTTGAAGTTCCTTCTTGAGCATCTTGTCAACTCTGACTGCTAAAACAGCAGCTGCAAGTTCAAGTCTGGGTATTGTTATCTGTTTTAAAGGAATGACTCTGGATTTTCCAAGCATAAAGGAAAGTCTTACCCTTTTGTTTCCATTTTCCAGACGCAAGTAGAAAAACGGTTCCATAACCACACTCACTTGCATCTGAAAAAGTAATGCAATTGAGCCATCTTGATCTTTCCAAAATCCTTTGGCATGATGCATCTGTCTACTTTCACCATAACTACCCTTTTGAGATCTTGCAGCCACTTTGACCACTGACATGCCAAAATCTTTGGCATTTCATCATCCCATCCAATGTTTCTTTTACATAGTTCCTGTAATAGCCTCGTCTTGTGTATGGTCTTTCACTTATGGCAATCTTGAACATGAATGCATCAGATTCCACACACCAGTGTAACCCAAGCGCCCTTTCCACAGGTAAGTTGTCTTTATCTAGGTTGAGATCTTTTGTTGATTTTGACAGATGTTCTTCTGGAATACTTGCTAGTACCTTACGACTATTACTCATCCATTTGGATAACTGGAATCCTCCTTTAGAACAAACTGCAGTTAAATCTTTAACCATGTGAAGTGCCTGCTCTTCAGTGTGAACAGATGTTAAACAGTCATCTACATAGAAGTTATGCAAGATGGTATTCAAGACTCTGTTTGGAAAGCAATCTTTGTAATCCTCCGCAAGTTTTCTCAAAGCATAATTGCTACAGCTTGGTGATGAAATTGCCCCAAACAAATGAACTTTCATTCTATACTCTTTAAAGCTTTGCGTAATTTCACCATTTGGCCACCACAGAAAACGAAGAAAATCCACATTCCTCTGTGACACCTTTACTTGATGGAACATAGCCTCAATGTCTGCCATCAAAGTCACATGATCTTGCCTGAACCTGGTCAAAACCCCCCAACAATGTGTTGGTGAGATTTGGGCCTTGCAGTAATTGTGAATTCAAAGACATTCCTTTAAAGACTGCACTACAGTCAAACACAACTCTAATCTTCTTTTTTTTAGGATGGTATACCCCGTGATGTGGGATATACCACACCTTTCCATCATCCCGCTGTAACTGATCTTGTAGTATTGCTTCAGCATACCCCTTGTTGATAACATCAGTGACGAAGGCTGAGTATTGTTCTTGAAACTCCTGGTTCTTAGTGAACTTTCTTTTCAAGCTCATTAAACGCTGTTCCACAAGGCACCTATTATTAGGCATGATAACATCATGCTTCCTAAATGGCATGTCAATACAGTAATGACCATTTTCAGTGGTAACTGACTGATCCATTATCTCCATAAAACTTTGATCCTCTTTAGACGGTTTGAAGTCATCTTCTAAAGATTTCTCATTGAAATCGTGATTGTACTGTGCAACCAGTAATTCTTCTATCTTGGCAAGCGAGATCCTATTAGAAGTAACTGATTGAAAGACAGTCTTCCTTCCATCATCAGCTTCTTTTGCAAGACCGATTATGACCCACCCCAATAGGGTCTTAACGGCATAGGGTCCTTGACCTTTACTATTGATGATCTCCAATGGTTCCAAGAACTTTGGAGCATTTGTACCAATTAACAATTTAACTTCAGCATCCAGTTTGGGAATATTGACAACATCCAAATATTTCCATTTTCTTAGATCCTTTTGATCAACTAAATTTATTTTGTTTACAGGTATTGTCTTCTGAGTAAAGACTTCTGGCAAATCCAAGAATTTATCTTTAGGCATTCCTGATACCTCTAATCCAGTGAGCACAGATGTATTTACCACATTTTCATGTCCCATTGTTCGCAGCAATATGCACTTCTTTGTCCCATTCATCTTCAGCTTCCGCATAAGCCCTTCGGTACAAAAAGTGGCTGTACTCCCTGGATCCAAGAAGGCATATGTTGTTACGGTAAAAGTCTCCAAGCCTAGACTTCACCTTAACTGGCACAATAGACAATGAACAGTCTTGTTCTCCGGCCCCAGTATGAGCATAGGTCTGCAGAGTAACAAGAGCATTACTCACTAGCTTTTCTTCAAAGGGTTTACTCTTAGCTGAGATATGCAGTATAGTAGGATGTTTTTCTGACCACAGACACAACAAGTCCGTCGACTTGTGCAATCTTTTACTAAGGTGTTCCCAATTTTCAAACAAGCAAAGCAAAAACCATGATTCTTTAAAAAACTCAATCTTTTGACTGTGAGTCATCTTCTGAATCAAAGGGGCATTTTTCCAAAACATGGTTTTCTTTGCATGCATAGCAACAAGATGCAGAGCTGTGCTGTGATGAATGGACTTTAGGCTGAAAACCTTCAACAGTGTTTACTATAGCCACTGTAGCTGAACGCTGCCCTTTACCACTGTAAGGAGGAGCAGATTTGATTTTATGTAATATGGGTGGTTGTATATCTTTTATATCTCCAAAGAGAGGATCTGTGAGAACCTTAACCTGATGTTCAATGAAGTCCACCCATATCTGTAATCTTAATCCTACAACCATTGCGTTCTTGTAACTCACAGCGCTATGGCTCTCCATTTTCCCTGAGTCGGTAAGGCAGTTTCAACATGATGTTCTTAAGATTCGATGAAACATTAATCTCATCCATATACTGCAAGTTTATCATCACATTGCAATACCCTCTTAGAAACAAAGCATACGCTTGCAAACCATTGATGTCATCAGGGCTTATTACAGGCCAGTTCAATGCCTTTTCCATATAGGCTGCTGTGATTTTCAACTCATGGCCAAAGTGCTGCTTCCCTTCAACAAAATCCTTGGCCTTTTTGAATCCTGTTCAGCTGGCATATTGCTGACAGCTTCTTCTCACCAGTTCTCTCGGTTGTCCTCTAGTGTACTGTTCTAGATAATACAAGCAATCCTTTGAATTTGTGGTCTTTCTTTCTATTCCATGCTCAAAAGTTTGAATAAAAGCAGTAAACTGTAAAGGATCTCCATCGAAGATTGGAATAACTCGAGGAGGTAAAGAAGCCATACCCCCGGATGAGCAAGCTGGGCTGTTATATTTGCCTGTTGCTGCATGATGTTGTACAAAATATTTTGTCCAGTATCAGTTTGCGGAGAAGTTTGTGAAGAATAAACTTGTGATTGACAATGAGAGACTGGATTATTGTGAACAGCAGCTGCCACATTCTGCATACTTGAAGTTTGTTGTGTGGTTGAACAGTGCATTGGAATTTGAGTAATAAATTCTCCGGCAACTGTAGTTGTACATTGTGATTCAGTGAACGTGATTTTTTACATTTTTGAATCATCAGAGAGTGCCCTTCTACTACTTCCATCATGCGTAGTTGTTAAAAACTGACAACTTTGCATCGTTGGCTGCTATTTTTTGCATTCATCATGAGTTGTTCCTTTGTTTTTTTTGAGTCTTTTCACTTGCATGCGAAGTCTCTCTTCCTCTTCCTCCAAAACATGTCTCCTCTCCATAGCAGCAGCATGTTGTAATAATGCAGCTTTTTTTTTTCTGCCATGGCTTATGCAGCTATTTGTAGATTTTGAATTTATAGTTGTAGTTGATCGTTTTGATTAATTTGGTATTTTGAGATTTTTTTTGTTTGCTATTTTGAGATAGTGTCATCAGGTCCTATTTCACTGTTTGTTATAGATGAAGCATCGTAAGTTTTATCCACATTCAAAGATTTTCCAGTATCAGCCAACCTTTCTTTGACATCTTTATAAAATTCCTGGTTTTCAGTCATTTTTAGCACGGAACCATTTGTTTTTGCTTATCATACTCATCCTGAGGTATCGGCATTTCAACGATTGAATTATGCAGTTCTTCGGCCTCTTTGCAATATTTATCAAACTTGTTAATTTGGGTTTCAACATCTGTTACAGTTTGACGTGATCTTGAGAGAAAACAGATCATTCACCTTTTGTTTGATTTTGTTTACTTGATTCAACTTCTGCTTTCTAGTCCTTTGCAAATTTTCAAATAGCAGAGTAACCCCCTTAGCGGTCATTTTTCTCATTCTTTTTTGGCGACACTTTCATTTTCATCAACAGCACAATCATCATTTGCAACCTTTTTCGTAACAACATCTCCACCATCAACACCAGTAGCCATCTCAGAGTCTGATTTCTCCTTTCCATCCATGACCAACAACACAACCAGCACGTAATATCAGCGCAGCATGACTCTGTTAAATTCAAACTTCCAATTTCGTTATACGGAGCCTTTAAACAAAGGTAAAACAGCACCCACCGGCCTTCCTTGTTTCCGTCCTATGTCCACGTTGCAAACTTACAGCGAGCAGGATCCCTTTAATCCTCATTCACCGTCCTTTGTTTGGAGTTGATACGGAAAACCACTTCCACTAGCGCTCCACGTATAATCCATTCAACACATCTTCACGATCCAACGGGAACCCAGTTTCTACTAATGTTACAGGAGCTCCTATAGCTGCCGACGGTTTGGTTATACAACGCACTTTTTACGCACATCAACAGTCTTCAACGGGAACCCAGTTTCTACTAATGTTACAGGAGCTCCTATAGCTGCCGACGTACTTGAGAGAACAGTGGAACATCTAACTTGTGTGTGGTAAAAACTGTATGCGTTCCCCCACCAAGCCTACTTCCCTCTACGTGTAAAACACTCTGTACACCTACTGCCCCCACCTGGTGACAGCCCGGCAAATAACCATTTCATTGACACTGGCTCCAACAAGAGTCTTAGAATGAAAAAATTTGAAAAATACTTCTTACAGGAATTATATTGTAATTAAACCATTTATAATACACCTTAAAACATAATGATTATTGCTAATTTGATTTGCAAAGTATTCATTAAATATTATAATCTTAAGAACATCTAAGTGTACTCAACTGTGCTCTTTTGAGACACCATGGAAACTAAAATGTGCTTTTTAATATACTATCTCTATTTAAAACAAAAATGTATTTAGTTACCACTTGTAGTACACTGAGTTCAGTTGTACTATAAGTGATAACTAAATACATTTTATTAATACTTCCAATCATAGTAACCTAGACAACATCCCAATTTTCCTCAAATGTGCTTTATAATAAATTGGTCTCTATGAATAGGCTGCGGTCATGTCATGCATTACATTGCATTACACCCCTCAGTTCACGTATGCGAGACGGGGCGCCATTTCGCCACTGCAGGGAGTGACAAGGGGGAATCCCCTTCGATCGTTTTGCCTGTTTAACAGGGACAAGGGGTCATTTTTCTGATTCATTATGGGAAAACCGAGTCTCATATAATATGTAGTGGAAGATCGGGGACCCCTTATGTATGACTGTATAATTTGGGGCAGTTGGCAACCCTACAGGCGCACATCGAATTACACACGCAACTTCACACATATTTTTCAATCTTGTACGCAATATTTGGGTTTATGTAATAGTTTATTTAATCTAATAAAACTAATTCAGTAATTCTAAATGTAAAATAAATCCGGGCAGACTGTTTTCGAGGGAGGCTGAGCTTCCTCCCAAGAGGGTGTCGCAATTTTGTAGGCCACATACGTCATAGAAGTTGCCTCGTTTGAATCATTAACGTTTACCCCATTCCATAGTTAATAAATTACAAACAATTTACATCTCACAATGAATAATGGGTCCATTTTTAAGAATTAAGACACCCTTGATGTATGTTGGCCGACAAATGCGACAGTCTCGAAAATGGTGCTTGGTAGCAAAATAATAACTGACTCAATCATGGTGTAAATTGTCAAACTGCCTTCACTAGTTTATGACAAATAATGACATATCAAGGGAACCTGGTAAAACTTCAGTTAATTCTGGTGTTAATTACTGTGGTCAGGGGGGATTAGGGAAAGCATCACTCAACCTGTCCTTGAAAAAAGAAAAGAAGTGGTTAACTCCTCCTGATCGGCCATGTTGAAGAGACTGTAACGAGTGAACTCAAGTTTTTCAATGGGTCTGTTCCCGCCATGGTTGTTAGGCAAAAATGTAATTGGTTGGAGAGGGAGAACGTGCTGCAAAAAATTGGTTAGCACAACACGAGCGTTATCTGATTGTGGTTAAGTAGACGGTGGGTGGAGTCGACCTATTTATGGGACTTTTTCTTCAGCGGTGATGCTAGAATTGTGTCAAAATCCATAAAGTGCGTGAGGTGATTCGACAAATGCGTCAGAAAACGATTCACCACAAATGAATGCAGGCAGAATTTGTGCTTGTGATTAAATAAAAACATAGATTTGTGAAATATGTAAATGTTTTTTACTAGCCACAAATCCCAATGTTTTTTTATATATTTGTGAATAATTTTTTGTGTTAAAATAATTAATTGATTGTGGTAAATAAATGATTGATGAAAAGTGATCCACAAATGCATGATCCATAAATGCTTGGGGATTTATTTGTGGATCATAATCTATTTATTTGGAATATTGCTACAATCCTACCCCCATATAACAAGAACACAATGATTTGAAGTGCTTCTTCCCTCCTTTTACAACTTTTAATATAATTTTATAATATTATTAGTGATTTTAACCTGTTAGTGATTTCACCTGACCAGTAGTCATTCACACTATCACACGTGCTGCTGATACTGTATGTGTCATGATCAAAAAATTTTTTTTTTTGAAAAGTCAATTTTTTTTGGCCAATGAAAAGCTTTTAGCAAATTATTTAAAAATGCATTTTCTGGTTCACTCTACACCAATAATCTAGGGGAACAATGTGAATGACCAACAAACCACAACAGCTTAAGCAGCAAACTTTGCAAAAACACAAAATTTATGTCACTGCCAAAAAAAACTTTTGACCATGATTGTAGCAGGTTATTTGATGAATGATATCAGAGCCAGTAAAAAACAAGAGGGGATGAGCGTTTTGTCAAGGCCAGAATAGGCAGACTCCTCTGAGATTGCTGTACTTGAAGGGCTTTGATCGAAGAAGGATATAAGGATCAAACAGTTTTAACAAAATCTTAACTGCAAAAAGGGCTTTTGTGCACTTTTTGCTTTTGGTAACAAAAAAAAAAAAAAAAATGCTTTTCATTCTTGGTCTTGAGCTGAGTTTTGTTTTTGTGTGTTAATGTGATGGCTAATATGCGTTAAACATTAACGACAAAGTTTTGGACATTCAGTGCTTTTATCTTGTCACTGCAGGTGTTGATGCTGTAAATAAACAACTGCAGAATTTCCCTGTCTCCTGTAAGTATCATATATGGTGTATACAGTTCCCTCAGTGAGAGCCGTCTTTGATGTGTGGGGAGGAGGAGTTCAAATCAGGAGCTCTGACAACAGTTAGGGATATATTTGGTTGAAAGTCCTCTGATTTGTCACTGAAGTTGTTTGGATTTTTGAATTTCCTCTGTTGTGTTAATAAAAGGTAATGGCGGCGAGGTTGTGATTGGAGGGTTGTTGGACCTTTTCTTTCTCTCTCATTTAAGAAGGAAGTGCCTGTACTTCTGTATCAATCAGGCGGAGCGGAGAAGGCGTGTACGGGGGTTTGAGTTAAATCCATGCTGAGGATGGAAGGATGATGGGGAGATGCTTGATGACAATTCATTTTACTTGATTTTCAGTTGTAAATACTCACCCACAACTGGGTAAAGTGTTCATTTAAAAATTCAAAAAAGATATTTTTAGAAGGGTGTCGGAATGTGTGTTCTTTAGTTCACTTAAAATGACAAACTGTACTTGTAATGAGTTTGTTTTAGATGACAGGGGTAATTGCATTTTCAATCACAATGTTGAATTTGATCCTGTATTGATTAGCAGGCAGTTTAATTCTCTCTATTATTTCTCTCTCTCATAGAGTCTCAAAATAATGTTAATATTAATTATAAGCACATGTCTCGGTCCCTCAAGTTTGATGGCAGTGAAATTTATCGCAAATTTGGATTAGTCACTAGTGTTATCTATGAGCGATACTTGATGTGATAAAAGGCATTCATTCGGAATTATTATCCTGATAGGACATGTTATTGTTTTGAGTCAGTTTCCCTATGAACATTTTTACCAAAGAAAAATGAATCATGGCCTGATAAAATATATATCTTAGGTCGTGGGGGGTCTGAAATATTAAAAGTTGACTTTATTTTGTGTACCACAAAAATGGAATTTCTAGTTTCCTTTTTTTTTCCTTTACTTATAGGTATATTTTTTGCGCACACACACCCACAAAATCTGGCTTTTAGCGTGAGATTGGGAATTTTCAATAGAAGTGAATGGAGGGTCAGGCTGTAAACCTTGCATACTAAACGATGTGTGGTAACATTGATTTTAGTTGTAAAAAATGCCTCACGATAAGCCTCCAATTCGCATTTCTTCTTTTTAAAGTAGGGGATGAATAAACATGGATTGTTTTGTTAATTAACATCACCAAAACATGATGTTGATTGAGCTCAACTTGAAATCTGAATATTCATTTATATATTCAGACATATGTGTCCCACTTTGTGGATTCTTAAACTCTCTCATCCTTCATCTCTCTCTCATATATCTTCAATTTTTAGACGTGTGAATGTGAGGTTGGTTGGTGGTCACAGGTCGCTTGTTCTGGGGGGACAGTGGAGGTTCTTCATAGAGGTCCGGGGCACAGGGTGATGAGGAAGGGCTAGCCTGCTGCTGCAGTGGTGTGAGAGAGCTGACTGGGAGAACCATGTTAGATGCTTGAGTAATGCCATTTTGACCAGGATCAGGACCAGTGTGGATGAATTTTGTCTTTGTGTCGGATGCGAGTACCACACTAAAGAACTGTGGGTCATCTGATGGGGTTAAACTAACTGTGGTCATTTAAAGATTGCCGGAGTCTCTGATCAGTAAAGTATTTATACATAGTTTTTAATTCACTCTTACAAGATTTGTTGTCTTCATCCTGACTTTACAGCATCTTTTTCTTTTTCGCTTGGATTGAAACATCTGGATCTAATAAATTAGAATTTTCAATATTTGCGATTTTTTGTGTTTCCCTTTTGTACTTTTATTTACTCACAGACTAAAAGAGTTAAATAGATCTTGAGGATCATAAATGTTTTTTTTGATTTTTTAAACTCTGTGTTCTTCAGAAGTAGTGCGGTTGGAGGTTTCTCGGCTGCTCGGGAGGTTAGAGATACTTCAGGATCAGACGTGGAGGCAGTGTGTGACGCTGACCTTTGACCAGCGGTGCAGGATGGTGTGTGTATGAGAGCTGGACTGTGGGGCTGCCTGTACAGGTGCTGGGGAGCAGGCTGCTTTTTGTAAAAGAGGACGCGCTCAGATGTGGACCCAAGAGATTCAGTGCAGATGGACAATGAATCTCAGATTCACCTCTGTCCAACATCACATCTGTCAAAACCCACTGCCTCCCAGAAAACATCATAGTTGCTGTTTGCTGGTAAGAGTTCCCATGTACAAAGACCTTGTCTGGGTAGGGCATATTTAAGGTTTTGACAGGAATCTAGGTTAAATCAATTATGGGCGTGTTCTAGAGCTATTTTATTTTATTGTATTAAAATTTAAATGCGACACTACTTTTCTATTGCTCTCGCTTACAATCAAAAGACAACACTCAAATGTGAGGCTGGTTGGTGGTACAGTCGCGTGCTTGGTTAGAGTGGAGGTTCTGCATAGAGGTCAAGTGGGAAAACAGTGTGTGACGCTGGCTGGGATTTGGTGATGTATGCAGTGTGTGTAAGAGAGCTGGATGTGGAGAACCTGTAGATGCTCTTTGAGTGGTGCTTATTTTGGACCAGGATCAGAATTTAATCTGGTCACATTTCAAGTTATGTAATGGATCCAAGTCAACACTTAAGGACTGTATATCAGCAGGGTGGATTTTATGATTGTGATCATACTAAGGATGCAAGAGGAGTCATCTGCTCAGGTAATCTTACTAAAACTCATCTTATTTTTTACCCGATGATCCATCTGCCTCTGAGGGTAGTTCACCCCAAAAATAGAAAATTCCTTTTATTATTTTCTCACCTTCATGACTTTTCCGACCTGTATGACTTTTTTTCTGTGGAGCACAAAAGGCACTTATTTCACTTTCTCATTACGTTGAAAAGAATGCTAGGATATTCTTTGTGACAAACATTCACTTTTGTTTTCCATCAGAGAAGAGAGAGAAAGAAATGTATACAGGTTTAAATTATAGATGTGTGATATGTATTGTTCTTTATAAAATGGATATTTTAATGATGTGCAAGCTGACAGTACACTACCCAGGTCAAACTTTTTGAATAGTTAAGATTTTTTTACTTTTTTGTAAGAAGTCTTACAGCATTTGACAGAAAATAAAGTAATGTTGTATTGTATTATTTTATTTTCAAAATATAAGTTTTTTTTGTAAATATATTTTGTAATATAATTTATTCCTATGGATGGATTCAAAGAATCCTAAAAAAAGTATATTTATATATATTTATATTCAGAACATAGTATGATATAGCACACAATATCACATAAGAGTGCTGGTTTAAGAATTTTACATAAAGATGATACATTTGGGAGGAGCCTATAATCATTCAGTCCTGTTTAATCATTACAGGAGTATATATAAGCAGAAGTCATTGTGCTATCCCAGCCACAGTTCTTCCGCACCTTCCACTTCCCCATCTCCACTATTTCTATCATTCTCCATCTCTGTGTAGTACCGCAGTAGGGGGGTTGAACTCAGAGCTCAAGCCAAGCCTCAGGTTCGATCCTCTGTCGATGACAGCAAGCTAAGTTTGTTTACCATTAACTATTAAGACTGGATGGGCAGGGGAACTTGTGAAACAATGTCAGAACAATTGCCCTAATAAAGATAAAAATGCCCCTGAAAATGTATTTAAAGTGAGCTGCAGGAGTACAAGAACATGCTAATAATAAGCACTTTTACAAACTTTTTGAAGGACGTAATTTTTTGTCAATATTGCACAGCCCTCACTCTAAAAAACACTGGGTTAAAAACAACCCAATTTGGGTTGTTATTAACCCAAGGGCTGGGTAAATATAGGACAGAACCCATCTTGGGTTAAATTTAACCAGCAAATTGAGTTGTTTATTTAACCCAGCATAATGGGTTGATTTAACCCATTGATTTATTCATTTTTACTACATTGCTAGCTTAATTTTTACTTCATACATTAAATAATGTTTACAGATTAACTAAAATCCTCTAAACTTTTCTAAAATACTCCGCACAACCACTGGTTTGCATGATAACTTCCTTTATTTTCCTTTATTGTTCATTTACAGCATTGTTTATATCGTTTTTATTAATAGGCTATACATATTGGGTATGTTTATATATACATATATTTAAACTCGTTTAACAAACATTAGAAGAAAAATGTAACATTAAACAGAAGTAATTCTCGTGTAATCGAACCCGTCTCTGTATTCGTTTCCACCGCAAGGCGCGGTGTTTCTTGGGCCGAGATGGAGTCGTGTTCGGCGGGGAACTGCTAAAGGACAGCCGCCCTGTGTTTCACTCTAGCCGAAACATGCTGACTCCATAATCCTGCCATAAACAAACAATAAAGTGACAAAGTGGACGTGACATTCATGGTGCTTAGAACTGCTCTCTCAGCAAAGACGAGCAAAATCCCATTAAACATAGATATATTATATCATATATATCTATCATATATACTATATATAATCTGTATATAGAATGCGTTTATGATGAACGCAGTAGGCAGTATACAGCACACGTAACCAAAAGGCCTGGTAAAATGATGTTGTTACATTACAGGATGATCAAATCCTGTTTAATATTGACCAAACATGTATTCAAATATTCACTTAATTTTGCTACCTTTTTTTGCGGATAGAATGCTACAGCCTCTATAATTCTTCAACAAAAACATGTGGAAATCACACACCTACCAAAATTAACCATGGTTTTATCATAGAAAAAATGCTTACATTGATTGTGTGATTTCTGAATGCTTGAGACTATCAATCAATATCAGAAACGTATCATAAAATCATCTCCTAAGTAACTGGTTCGAGAGCTACATTGTTTTTTTTTTATAAAAATACAATTTAATTACAATTAATTAATTTATTTTATATTTTATTAAAGTTCTATTAACCATATAGTAGGGTGGGATTTTTTTTCTTTTTTGAAGGAGCGGGCAACAACAATTACTATCGCTTTGGGCCCCCATTTGGCCAGCAGCGGCCCTGCAATCCACCCATCTGGGCTTAAAAAATAACCAGGATTTTTTTTTTTTAATTTTTAAAATTATTATTTATTTATGGAATTTCTTTCTTTTTTTTGGATTGAAATGAGAGTGGGTAAATGATGAGATTTTTATTTATTTATTTTTAGCATCAGATGTCAAAGCTTATTGGAAAACACTCGCTGCTGGGAGGTTAGAGATAATTCATGATCAGCGGGATGTCAGTGTGTGACGCTGTTCTTTGACCTGCAGGGGAGCAGAGGTTGTGGTAGAGACATAGGAGACACTAGATGTGGACACAAAGATTCAGGCAGAGGAAACGAATCTCGATTCATTTGTTCATTATATCATCACAAAAACACAACTGCACTATGACATTATGGGCACTGATCTCTTACGTTTTGGTTAAGTATCAAGATTCAGTGTCTCTCTTTTGTTTTTGAGCATGCTGCAAATTGTCAGCTGTGTCAGCATATGTCAGCTGCATTCTATGTTGTTTCTGAACCTTACGTTCTTACAGGTTACACTGAGGTTAAAACTAGTAAATGGTCAGAACTCTTGTTCTGGTTCGAGGTTGAACGTCAGACTCAGTAAATGGGGCACGTGTGTATTGCATGCGGGATATGAGAGCTGCAGTGTCCTCTGTATGACAGGTGAAATTGTGTGATTGCTGTGTCTGTTGTGGGATCAGAATGGTTGGAGAGGAGGGTGGTAAATCGGGGCTGAGGTGTTTATGTGACGGGAATGAAAACAAAAACTAGGCCAGAATGTTCCAATCTCTCAGGGAGTCCCGCAGCTGAAGTTCTCCAGACGAGATGTGGAGTCATAAGCTCTAGTGAGGGATTTTCTTGAAAAAAAGTAAGACATTAAATAACCTGCAGATTTAAAGCAAATGCATATCTTTCACTCAGATTCCTCTCTGATCTTCATGATGGTCTGGTGCGGTGTCTGGAGAGAGACAGTGTGAGGGCGGAGGTTG
>NC_056600.1:8256844-8258099 GCF_018340385.1 Cyprinus carpio | reverse complement strand
CTCCAGGCTGGGGAAAACATGACTGTAATCACAAGGAGGATGTAGGAGTCGTGTGCTCAGGTAAACAACATAACACTACTGAATCTACAGCACAAAACACACAGCGTGACCAGTCTAGATCGATTCCCAAACTAAACTCTATCAGTCAGTTCTTTGTAGTGAATCACAGACATACAGCTTACAGCTAACTTTGAGATTTAAATCAGTGTAGTTACAGACTGGATGTTCATATGACAAAGTGCAGCTAAAGATATGCATTTTGCATTTGGTCAGTATTAATATTTTATATATTAATAAATTAAGTATTTTTGTTTGTTTGTTCAGTGTTGTTTTTTATATAAAAATTAATGGAACTATTAATGAACTGTAATTGTTAGGATTAATCAGAATCAATGAAGCCTGTATAATTCAAATCCCTAATTAAAACACTGTCATTCCATGAGAATTGAGGTTGATTCTCATCCTTTTCCATCTAGAATTTAAAGAGATCAGGTTAACTGAGGGCTGTGAAGGGAATGTGGAGGTTTTCTACAATGGATCCNTCACCATCCAACTGTCCTCATGATAATTACCAGGGGCTGCTATGTGCTGGTGAGAATTAAAATAAGACTTAATATTAAAAATACCCTACTTTTATTTGTAGCTTCTCTCTTTGTATTCTTCTGTCACTTAGATAAAAAAAATGTGAGGTTGGTTGATGGTAACAGTCGCTGTGGTGGTAGAGTGGAGGTTCTTCATAGAGGTCAGTGGGGAACAGTGTGTCATGATTTCTGGGATTTGGCTGCTGCTGCAGTGGTGTGTAGAGAACTGGACTGTGGAGAACCTGTAGATGCTGTGGGTGGTGCTCATTTTGGATCAGGATCAGGACCAATCTGGATGAGTTGGGTAGTATGTACTGGATCAGAGTCTACACTGAAAAACTGTGGGTCAGCCGGATGGAGCCTACATGCCTGTACTCACGATTCTGATGCTGGGGTCATCTGTTCAGGTAAATAGTGAAAAAAAAAAAAACTAAATAAATAACAATTTACCCATGGAATTATTATGATGACACGAAGAATGATTGTTTTGTTTGGAAAACTGTATTTATAAATTGTTGTATTGTTATGGTATTTAACAATCTTTTTTGTGTACTGTGATTCATATTTAAACAGGTCATACACCACCTCGACTTGTTAATGGATCTCACATGTGCTCTGGGAGGTTAGAGATACTTCATGATCAGACGTGGATGTCAGTGTGTGATGCTGTCTTT
>NC_056600.1:8254244-8254842 GCF_018340385.1 Cyprinus carpio | reverse complement strand
GTCTGATCTGTCAAGAGCTGAACTGTGGAAGATCTGGTGATGTGTCTGATTCTGCAGCAAGAGTGAAATCAGCTCCTAACTGGCTGGATAATTTTAAATGTCGACCACATGACTCAAATCTGTGGCAGTGTCCATCTTCACCCTGGGGACAGAATGACTGTGATAAAGATGAAGTGGCCAATATCACCTGCTCAAGTGAGATGATATTAACTGATTTAAGATGGTTTGAAAATGTCATGTTTTGTTTGTTTAAATATGATTATTTTTTGTCTTTTAATTTTTTTTTCTATTTGGTGGTTAATGAAATTTTAACATGTGTTGATCTCAGAGGATCAAACTCATGAGTCGCCTCAGAGTTTTCTGACATGTTCTACCTCACCATCTCCATACAAGAGACAGTGTTCAAGTAAGTTTATAATGATTTTTTAAAAATTATTATCACAACTTTAAACTTTGTTGTGAATGTTGTTAAAGCTGCTCAGTGCAGGTTGATGTGTGTGTTTTAGAGCATGTTCCTGTCAGACTGAGTGAAGGTGAGGGCCGGTGCTCTGGGAGGCTGGAGGTGTATCATAACGCTGTGTGGGGCTCAGTCTGTGAT
>NC_056600.1:8253801-8254215 GCF_018340385.1 Cyprinus carpio | reverse complement strand
AAGAGATTCAGTGCAGAGGAAATGAGTCTCATATTTCATTCTGTTCAGATCTGCTCAGGTTAAGTATTAATATTCAGTGTCTCATCATTTGTTTTTTGACAATGCAACTTGTCAGCTGTGTCAGCATAATGTCAGCTGCATTATATGTTGTTTCTGAACCTCTACGTTCTTTACAGGTTACACTGAGGTTAAAACTAGTAAATGGTTTAGACTTCTGTTCTGGTCGAGTTGAACGTCAGTACTTCAGTAAATGGGGCACAGTGTGTGATGCATGCTTTTATACCCCTGCCACAACAACATCAGCTTCTCTTCCAGTGCGCTCAACATCAGTCTCTCCTCCACNAAGAGCTTCCAGTGTCCTCTGTAGACAGCTGAATTGTGGGATTGCTGTGTCTGTTGTGGGATCAGACTGGT
>NC_056600.1:8253238-8253418 GCF_018340385.1 Cyprinus carpio | reverse complement strand
TAAGGAGGTGTTCATATATTTTTAAATGTAGGTGCAGGTGTGTGTGTATTTCTGGAAGGCAGTGAGGAATGGGTTCATGTGAGGATACATTTTGTGTGTTTGCTAATAGGCCTAACAAAAATGGGATCTGCCTATAATGCTTTTAAATGTGAATAATTCATATTTTGGGTTCATGTGAGG
>NC_056600.1:8252923-8253081 GCF_018340385.1 Cyprinus carpio | reverse complement strand
ATTCAAATACTGCTGTTTACTTATATATTAACAGTTTGCTCTCCTTTTTTAGCAAAAGAGTTCAAGACTTCATATTATGATGATGTCACCAACGGCAGTGGCCTAAAAGTTGTGTGACCTTTTTAATTGATCACATGATTCATTACCAATACATTAAT
>NC_056600.1:8241100-8252486 GCF_018340385.1 Cyprinus carpio | reverse complement strand
TATTTTTTGCAGTTTTTAACATAGCTATCCTTCAATGTAAACAGTCTGCAAAGTTGTTAATCAAAAAAGTGCATGATAAATAAAGATATTAGCTGTCCCAAACGGACACTATACACTATGCCCTCATCCACTATGTACTTATGCACTATGTACTCAACCATGTAGTGTATGAATTATATTATATGCAGTTATTTTGTCATTCATAATTGGAGTCTGATAGCCCCTCCCCCTTTGCTATGTAATTAAAGCTGTGACAGTTGAGTGCATGAAGTGTCCAACATTCCACACTTCGTTTTCTTGGTTATTTAAGTGCATCATCCAGGTATTTAAAGTGCACTTTTTCTTTTTGGAACTTTCAGTGTGAATGCACTACTCGCATTATTCATGCAAAAAAACGCAGCATCATAAGAATGAATTGCATAAATTACGATTTAGGGCGCACCTATTGTCTCTCAAAGAAAGAGTCGATACAGATTGCAGCAATTAAGTCATATTTTCGGATCTTCCTGCCCCTTATTTACAGGTATTCATCCACTAGGTAATACATTTGCATAATCCACCACTCACGAAATCGAGAACACTCTGACCTGCCCACAAACACTTCTGCTAGTTAGTGTGTTTTACATCATGTCAGCGAGAAGACGCTGTGTTCTGCGCTGTGAAAGCAAGTTTGTTTTGTTTCCATGTTTAAGATATGATGTGAGAATTAGTGGTTAAATTATTATTTTTTTCCACGATACATGCAATACATTCGCAAACCTTTTGTTGTGTGCTCGTCCATTTTTAACCGAGGACTGCTTTCATTCTCTAATCTTGGCGAGTTTCAACGTGGGATTTGCCTAAACGCTGTGGCTTGTCCCATGAGATTAACACCATTCCCACACGGCACCTCAAATAAGTAAATATATAATAATGGATGCAATAAACTGCTGTCACATCCGTATAGAACCACATCAAGTTTAATACTTACCACTGAGAAACGTCCCTGATCTAGTCGTGCCATGCGATGGAGTGTCCAGTTGAGCCGGTAATTACATCGGTATCCCATTCTCGGTACTCAGGTTCTAATTCGAATAAAAGTAATATCGATGTTCTGTTTTTGTAATCTTATAGCATCTTTGTTTACAAGTAACCCTCTGGAGGCAAAAAACTATTTATGTTAAGTTGGAAATTTCATTTCTGACACGCACTGTATACAGAAAGACCATTCACAAAAAGACTTGGCCAGTCTGACACAATCAGAGCAGAGTAAGCTTATTGGAAGAGAGGGTTTTACAGAACTGTTTCGACAAAAACATCGTTTTTGAAAACATTGAAAAGGGATTCTTATTATTAAATGTATAGTCTGAGAACAAAGTTACCAATTTGTCCTCACCTTTAGATGCATCTATATTAGTACACTTTAAAAGACCATATGATCTGCTCTTTAAGGGAAAAAAAGTGATCCTTCAAAAAGTGATAAAGTGTGTTTGGGTATATTATAAACTGATATGATGTTTTGTATGACATTCTTGATCAGAGAGAGTCCAGGAGGAGTATGATGATGTCATGAGTGTCAGTGAAGATGTGGACAAACCTGTTGGGTGCTATTATAACATTTTTGTTGTCATTTTTTATATATATCATAGATATTTATATTTCAGTGCATTTTTTATATTTTTCCAGTTTTTTAGACTTAAAATATTTATCCAATTACAGTATTTGACATGATTTAAGTTTTAGTTTATTTATTTATTTTTTAATAACAGATTACGATGATGTGGAGGAGGAGTCAAACAAAGAAGCAAGCATTTGGCTCACCGATCTCATCCACTGCCTGGTTCAACACATCTGAATTGAGTAATATTACTTTTGATATGTCAATCTCAGGTTTTTATATTTTTTTCCCCCATGTTTGTATTAAAACTGTCATAAGCTTTGTGAGATTTTGTTGTATTGTTTTTTTACAAGAGTTAATAAAAAATAAATAAATAAACATTCTTGACAAATTTTTTGTGTGTATTTCAATAAGAGATTTAACAACCCCTGAAGTCAAATGTCTGATCTTACTTTATAAACAACAGCCACAGTGATAGCTGGAAGACATATATCCTAAATATAAGCCCAAACAACCATCAGTGATGTAACAGCCCTCAGCATCACAGCAGCAAGTACCGGAGTTTAAAGCTGAGTAAATGTCCTAATTGAACTATGCCCTAATCCTGGCTTAGTCTAACTTAATTGTGCTCTTGTTTAGACCATCATAATAGTGTAGTAAAATCCACCTAATTTTATGCACATTTGATAAAAAAAAATAAATTGATTTGTTTGTTTTATTTTAATTTATACATTTATAGCAAAAATCAACTATTTTAATAAAAAGTTTCCTATAAGTGAGCAGTCAGTCACCAGATTTTTCTGTGTCTGCTGCTGTGTTCAGGTTCGCGGGTTTGATGCTGAATATAAGCTGCAGTGTTTCTGTATCAATCTGCTTAAGTTTAGTGTGACTTTATTCCACACTGACTTCTGACTGACACGAGTCTGTCCTCAGTGAAGTGTCTCTTCACGCCTGGAGGAGGAGTCCCGCTTCATCAGTAGCTCACACTTTATTGATATATATATGGAGAAATCAAAATGCTGCTTCCTGATTTGTCACTGATTGGTGTTTGATGATTTCCCTCTGTTGTGTCTATAATAAGGCAACAGTGAGTGTCATTGGCAGCTGTGAGTCTCTCTCTCTCTCTCTTTGGGGGCTGGACAGGAGCCAGTTTCTTCAGTGTGTTTGAGGAGCAGGCCGAGAAACTTGTGCAAACAGAGTTAAACTCACGGTGTGTGTGAGCAGAAGAGGATGGAGGGATGCCTGACACTCGTTTTACTCTCCTCCATAATCAGCCTATAACCACATCTGGTAAGAGTACAACATAGACACAGACAAGATGATGAAATTACTGCGTTCAGAGAAATGAGCCCACTTTACATCTATGATCCCACCTCATATCTGCTAGAAATTGAATAGATGCCATTTGTAATATTTATAAACTGTATCTTATAACATTAATTCAGTAATTATCAATTAGATTTTATAAACAATTTGGGCTTTTACAGTCTAATAATTTAATGATGACAGGATTATCTGTAGTGTTATCCATCTTGAAATATCTATAAATGCTTGTATTTATTAACTTTTTTACATTTTATTTATGTTTCTCAACTTTGCAATATTCTGCTTGTATGTGATTTAAATCCCTTTCTCTCTTCCTTGTACAGATTTTGAGATTGTGAGGTAAGTTGGTGGTAAGAAAAAATTGGTGTTTGCCAGATGTGTCAGTGTCCACTACTCCTGCCACAACAACATCAGCTTCTCCTCCAGTGCGCTCAACATCAGCTTTTCCTCCACAAACTCCTCCAGCAGCTGCCTCTCTCCTGGCCCCCCCAGTGCTTGTGATTGTTCTGGGAGTTGTGCTCTTACTGCTCTTAGTGCCACTGCTTATACTGATTCAGCAGAACAGAGTGATGAGGAGAGGTAGGAGAGATCCAGAGACTGTCATATTGTGTCTTATTCAGTGTGTGATCAGTCATGTGTTGTGAGCTGATAGCAGGTTTGTCTGTCTACACTCACAGCTCTCTCTCTAAGAGGGGAGACACTGGGACGATGCCTGAGGCCGCTTATGAGGAGATTCAGCACAGACACAATCACTTCACTCAGAGGGGTGAGACATGAGGCAATCAATCTCATTTAATAGCATTAATAAGAGTCTAATCAGACAGTTGATGTTCATCTATTATTAGTTCTGTTAAACCTCCTGCTTCAAACCACAGAATTCCTGACAGAAAACCACAGAGCTGCAGGTGCATGTTTATGTGTGTGTGTGTGTGTGTGTGTGTGTGTGTCAGTGAGTATCTCTTCCTGTGAGTATTTTTAGATTGTCATAAGGAAGATAAGGTTCATCATGTGGAGGATGCACTTCTGTGTGTTTTGCTAATAGAGGCCCAACAAAAAGGATTTTCTGCTTATAATGCTGAAATATAATGTGAATAATAAAATCCTGTGCTAAATAATGGTCTACTACAGAAATACAAAGGAAATGAGGATTCAGTCTCTTGTAATGATGAACATGTTTCTGAATGCTCTGCTCCGCTTTAACAGGAGTCTCATCATAATACTTCAAAACTTTTATCTTATTAAAAAGTAAAAGGCTGTATATTATAATAATAAAGTCATCAATGCCAGGTCTCAAAGACCTGCAACAGCACAGTTTACATTTTGTTTTCAAAAATATTCCACACAAAACCCCAAATATATGACATGTTTTTGATGCAGAGAGAGAGATGAAGGAAATCACGCCAGGCTACTATGATGATGTCATCACTGATGGACTGAAACCAGATGCAGTAAAACAGGTGTCACTCTGTTTTTATATACATACATACACATGTATTTTTCTTTTGATGATAAATTTGTAGAAGACAAACAGAGAGCTGTAATTATGTCATGAGAGGTGAGTGAGAACTTTAATATTAATAAAGTTTTTGCTTTTTTATCTGTTTTGTTTAACATAAAAAAAAAACCTTTAAAATGATACTCAGTAGAGTCAAGTACTGATGCAGATTAACATTGTGTTTGTGTTTACATATCTTCATAAGCTACGTAGTAGCAGAGTAGGACTCACTGGGAGCATTATGATGATGTCATAATTACTGGACAGAACTTTAAATGTGTAACAGGTGAGTCACATGTAGAACTGCTTTTTTATCATCACCTGCTGTATTATATATATATCATGTTACATAATGAACATGTATTTAAAACCATTAATGAATCATCAGGTTTATCAGGTTTTAATCGAATAGTCTCGAATACAAGTCAGCAGGGAGAAAGAGATCAATGACACAAGCTGTGTTACACATTACAGTGTGAGGTTTTATTTCATGTGTATCAGAGGGAGATATGTATGATGATGTGAAGAACAGCAATGAAGATGAGAGAAACATGCTGGGTTGGTTATTGTTACCTTTTTACATAATCTACTTTCAATCATTACTGTGACGAAGGACGACCCTTTTCAGGCAGATGAAACTGGCTGCTTGAGAATCAGCCAATCAGGAGTGTCACTACGCTCTGCGGCTCACGGAAGCAGACAGCTTAAGTTTCGGTTTCGAAAAGTTTGGAAGAGAGCGCTGAAGTTAAAAGATGGTGCAGCTTTTATTTTATAGATAATATAAGTTAGTGTTGCTGTACTTATTTACAAGTTCCTAGTATTGTGTGCGTGCAACTACCAGTGAGTATACCGAAGTTTGTTGTTGTTTTTACCTCACAATAATGTTGTGGCATGTTGCTGCTCGTTGTCGTATAATGGCGGAGATTCGTACTGCTCGTGTGTTTAATTGTTGAGAACGCTGCTAATTAATGGAGGTGTTGCTCTGCAAGCTTTACGTGCCTCAATTGAAATAATTTATGTTGTTCTTGCACAATGTGTAACGCTGTTATTTTAAGGAGAAACTCTGCAGCTCATAATTATTATATGTTCAGCAGAATTTAGCATGTTGTATATTGTTGCAGTTAATGTGCAGCAATTTTAATTGAACAGAGATATAGTGTACTATTGCATTTAATAGTTTGTATTTACTTAGTAATAAGCATTTCTTATAACACTGTATTCAAGTTGTCCATAACAAAACTATAATTTAATTTTGATTGTGTTTGGTTTATTATATACCTGCTTATGCATGTAATAATTCTTTGATATTTATATAGAGAGTTTACATTTACTGATTTATGCCTGTATCTCATTTCAGAACCACACACACTTTAAACAGCTAAGCTCAATAAAACACCTAAATGGAACATTTTGTTTGCATTCTAATCAGTGCCCCCCTGGTGGTCACAAGCAACCCTGAAGAATCAGTCAATTATATAGTCCTACCAATCACCATACCTGGTCCTTTCAAGCCGGATGACGCTGCGGTCACTCTGGGATTGTTTAGAGATGTTCTCGGATCAGTATACACGCCCAGTAGATGCACGACCCCGCCGAGAGACCCGGCGACCAGCCTGGATGGAAGACTATGACATACCCCTCCAAGCATTGCAGCTGCCCTCTCGTTTGCCTCATCAATCGCTTAACCTGTCAGAGCAACAGCGGCCTTACGACAGCATGGTTAGATTCCCAGAGAGACACGCCAGGATGACGCCTCTCACACCACCACTGCTGCATGAGGACGGGAGTGTCATTCAGGGAGCGGAAGCTGTCTATCCACATCAGTTTGAGTATACAGAACCCCTCTTTCAGAGTACGCCTGCCTCGGCCAGATCGCTGGTTATTCGCCCCAGAGACAATGCCTGAGGTCCTTGAAGCTCTTATAAGCTGCGGAAGATAATCTAAGGCTGCAGCAACAGGTAATGGACATGCACAGGCCACTTGACGCTCCAGACTTCCCTTCCTAGACCTACCAGCACCGCGACAGACAGCCCTTTTCTCCTTTCCCTGTACAACAGCCCCCCCAACAGAAAGGCACGAGCAGGATGCATGTGCTGCACTAAACCACTTCAATCCCGGGCCAATGCAAGCTGGTGGTCAAGACTCTGCCTACGGATGATGATGACTGGCCACCGCCACCTCACCCTCCAGTAGCAGACAACATTTATCAGCCACTATCACAGGACCTTATGGCTTCCATAACAGCACTGAGAGACATTAGGATGGCACGCCAGCAGGAGCTCCCAGACATCCTGAGCCCCATCATTCAGTGCCCGGGTACAGATTCAGAGTACTGTGCACCCTACACCCCACAGAAGATGTGGAGTCGCTCCCCGAAGAGCTGCAACCCTCCCACCACCATGATACAGTGTACCGTGGGCCTAAAACCCACAATCCCTGCATTCACCAAAGGGGGATCCAGAGAGTCTCGCGCAGGCTTAAGGTTGCTCTGGAGAACCGCATCACCTGTGGACAATTGCTAAGAGCCGCTTTTAAATACCAGATCCTGATGGATCACCTGGAAGTATGAGGAGGCACTTTATTAGCGGATCAGATACAAACTCACTGCAGCCCTACACTGACACTTTCATGAGAAGCCTAATTGAGCATTATGGACACAGCCTCACCAGCTGGGGCTGCTCAGGGAAAATAGCTGGATCTAATGGGGAGGCTCCCCTATTGCACGCGGTGACTCCAGTGGGCTTAAGCGAGCCTCGCCCCTGAAAGTGAGAAAGTACCCGCGGTGATGTTAGACCAGCTTGGGGGACAGTGGAAAGACTGATCTCCACTGTGGTTCATGCGTGACACGGCTGATGTCCAAACTGCCTTCATGATATACGGGCTGAATTTCAAGAGATTCTTGTACCCACGCGGTTTCACAATCCTAAGCCTATTGTAATTTTTCTGACTGCTTTCTGACTATGAGCTGGGATGCAGGAGACGGTATGAGCGAGCCTCTCTTTAACTGAGTGAACACAAGAGCAGAGCAGGACCCAGGACAGAGCAATCGGCCAGACGCCAAGAGCGGCGTTAGAAATACCAACATCATGCACACCACAGACCAACTCCGAGAGCACACCGGTTGCACACCGACAATTATCTAGCACCAAGCAGCCAGAGAGGACAGCATACTGTCCTTACTGCTCTAACACGCAACACTTCCTAGATAAGTGTGCAAACTTTGCACAGCTTACAGTGGAACAGATAACAGCGTGGATTAAGACCAACAAGATGTGCTGGCGATGCGGTCGCACACACCAGGCTGCACAGTGCCGCTTGAAAATTACATGTCACAAGTGTAAGGGGAGACACCTGCAAGCTTTGCATGAAGTGAATATAAAACCTGCAGCTAAGGATACATCCTGTCTCATCAGTACAACTAATGAAGTTCTGTACATGGACAGGCGGGCTGGATGCAGCCAGGTCCTACTGAAAGTGAGTAAAGTGCTGCTGTGTATTGGTGAACACACCTTGGAGACATATGCCATCGTTGACGATGGATCGGAGCGGACCATTCTCCTCCCTGCAGCAGCGCAGAGCCTTAAGCTTACTGGTGAACCGGAAAATCTGATCCTCAGAACTGTTCGGCAAGATATCAGGGTTCTGCACGGCACTGCAGTGTCGTTCTCCATCTCCCCAGTAGACCATCCAAAGAAGTCCTTCAAGATATACAGAGCATTCACTGCTGATCAACTGGGTCTGGCTGAGCACATTTCCTCAATGAAGGCACTTCAGAGGAAGCACAAACATTTAAGAGGCCTCCCTCTCCAGACAATTAACAGAGTGCAACCCCTGCTGTTAATCGGGTCAGATTACACCCACTTAATCACTCCAGTGGAGCCTGTACATTTGGGACCCCACGGGGGACCAGCCGCAGTGAAGACAAAGTTGGGCTGGACACTTCAGGGGCCAATCAGGTACAGCAAGCAGCAGGCAACATCACAACATGGTCTGCACGTCTCCACCCTTTTACTCACTAACAAGCTTCTACAGAGTGTAGAGAGATTGTGGCAGCTGGATGTTCTGCCCTACAGGAGTGAAAAGCTTGTCACACGCTCCAGGCAGGATCAGGAAGCAGTCTGCCTGCTGGAGGCGAAGACCACACGAGTAGAGATTGATGGAATTCAGCGCTACGCTACTCCCCTCCTCAGATCGAAGAACATGCCACTGCTTCAGGCACCTAAGGAGGCTGTGCTAGCTAATCTCCGCAGTACAGAGAGGCGTCTGCTGCGAGACCCTCACAGAGCAGCCGTATACTCTGCAGAGATTGGAAAGCTGGAAAATGCGGGCTATGCAGTTAAAGAGGAGCTGAGCAAAGCAGCCGAGTCCTGGTTCATCCCACATCACATGGTGAGCCATAATGGAAAGAACAGGATTGTGTTTAACTGTTCCTTCATGTATAAGGGAGAAACTCTCAATGAGCTGCTGTTGCCTGGGCCCACCTTAAGTTCCAGTCTACTGGGTGTACTGCTGTGCTTCAGAGAGCATGCAATTGCTATCAGCAGTGATATCACGGCATGTTTCATCAGGTGAGGCTGCTCCCAGAAGACAAGCCCTTGCTGCGCTTCCTGTGGCGAGACCTGAATACAGAGGAACCACCCAGCATCTACACATGGCAAGTCCTTCCATTTGGCACCACATGTATGCCCTGCTGTGCAACTTTTGCGTTGCAGAAACATGTGGTTGACCACAGTCAGCCTGGTGAAGATGTTAGAGTGTTGATAGAACGATCCTTTTATGTGGATAACTGTCTGCAAAGCCTCCCATCTGTTGAAGAAGCCCATCACCTGGTCAACAAACTGACCTCACTGTTGGCTACAGGTGGATTTGAGTTACGCCAGTGGGCCAGTAACACCCCTGAGGTCATCAGCCATCTGCCCAAAGAAGCAAGATCTGAGAGCAGTGAGTTGTGGCTCAACGAGTCAGGCACTGACCCACAGGAGCTCGCCCTGGGACTCCGCTGGCTCTGCAGTTCTGACACATTAAGGTATAAATACCGTATGCTGGACCAACCTACACCCACCATGCGAAACATATACAGAGTCTTGGCATGCCTGTTCGACCCCCTGGGATTTATAGTCCCCTTCACTACGCGGGCCGGATTACGGTACGGCGCCCAGGACAAACAGGGGCTGGTGACGCTGCGCTGCAGAAGATGTGCTGCGGCCGTGGGCGTGGGAGGAAAGTGCGGCGCATCTACCGGATACTGCCTCGCTGCTATGAACCCTGATTGAACGCTTCCGACCTCCAGGGGGCTGCATGCCTGGCTGATGATCGGAGAAGGCATAATCAGTGGCCTATCTGCGGATGGGCTCACGGGCGTGATCATCGGCGGGCTGCCGCTGGTCAGGTGGCGGCTGAAGAAGCAGCAATCAATGCCAAGACTAGACTGTGCTTTGACGGCTGCACAGCTAGCTGCACTACTTAAAAGAGAGTCGACTGTGACATATCGCGTAATGTTATATTCCTGGATCGACTCTGCAGCAGTACTCACGGCTGGTCAGGCTACAGCCGATGCAGGTATTCGACTGGGAACACGGATAGCTGAAATCCAGGAGCTGACTGATGTCCGCGCCTGGAGATATGTGGATTCGGTCAACAACCCAGCTGATGATATAACGCGGGGAAAAACACTGCTGGAACTGATGTGGCTGATGTTGACCCAGTGACCCCCAACTTGCCCCTCATGGGGCGGCTCAACCCCTCTTTACCACAGGTTGTGTATGGTGAGTCTGAGCTCCTGAGTCGCCACCGCTGGAGACATACTCAGGTGCTGGCTGACCAGTTTTGGTCCCACTTTATACGACACTACCTCCCAACTCTTCAGAGTCGCTCTAAGTGGCACAAGGACCCTGCACAGCTGCAAACTGGAACCATAGTGATGGTGGTGGACCCACAGCTGCCCAGAGCACAGTAGCCTTTAGGTCATGTCACTGAGGTTATTCCAGGAACTGATGGGAGAGTCAGGACTGCAGTAGTTAAGGTCAAGGACAAAATCTACACGAGGCCTGTCACTCGCCTTGTAGCTCTGCCTGCCATACCAGATACTGATACGGTCAGTACTTCTTAGAGTGGCAAATATAGTGTAACATATTTGGGGGCGGCTGTGATGAAGGACAACCCTTTTCTGGCAGATGAAACTGGCTGCTTGAGAATCAGCCAATCAGGAGCGTCACTGCGCTCTGCGGCTCACGGAAGCAGACAGCTTAAGTTTCAGTTTCGAAAAGTTTGGAAGAGAGCGCTGACGTTGAAAGATGGTGCAGCTTTTATTTTATAGATAATATAAGTTAGTGTTGCTGTACTTATTTACAAGTTCCTAGTATTGTGTGCGTGCAACTACCAGTGAGTATACCTAAGTTTGTTGTTGTTTTTACCTCACAATAATGTTGTGGCATGTTGCTGCTCGTTGTCGTATAATGGCGGAGATTCGTACTGCTCGTGTGTTTAATTGTTGAGAACGCTGCTAATTAATGGAGGTGTTGCTCTGCAAGCTTTACGTGCCTCAGTTGAAATAATTTATGTTGTTCTTGCACAATGTGTAACGCTGTTATTTTAAGGAGCAACTCTGCAGCTCATAATTATTATATGTTCAGCAGAATTTAGCATGTTGTATATTGTTGCAGTTAATGTGCAGGAAAGTAATCTTTGAACAGAGATATAGTATACTATTGCATTTGTAAGTTTGTATTTACTTAGTAATAAGCATTTATTATAACACTGTATTCAAGTAATCCATAACAAAACTATAATTTAATTTTGATTGTGTTTGGTTTATTATATACCTGCTATGCATGTAATAATTCTTTGATATTTATATAGAGAGTTTACATTTACTGATTTATGCCTGTATCTCTATTTCAGAACCACACACACACACTTTAAACCTTCATCTCAATAAAACACCTAAACGGAACATCTTGTTTGCATTC
>NC_056600.1:8237875-8240927 GCF_018340385.1 Cyprinus carpio | reverse complement strand
AAATAAAGTGATGACTCTGAGGAGACTGTTTATGAAGTCATATTACAGTTACTGGTTCTACTGGGAATTTCTTATATTTCTACTAATGCATCAATGCCTTCTGTTTTTGTTATTTTTATATTTTTTTTATGAAAGTTTTCATACTTTATTAACAAATTTGAGTATTTGTATTTTAGTATTTGGCCTTTTATTTTGATATCAATGCTTTTTAACTAATAAATATACCATTCATCCATCATGTCACAAATTTTTTTTTAAAAGAATGGTTAGAAGAAAAGAGAAATTATGCAAAATTCTATAATGTTTAAGAAAGCACTTTTAGGCAGTACAGCTTCTGAAAGCATTTTATGGCTAAATATAATAATAAAATATAGATCGACCACTTATTAGATATTATAAAGCATCATGTTTTTTTACAAACTTGAATTAACTCAAGTAAAACAATTTAATATTTTGTTTACAAGAAATATTACTGGGAAAAACAAAGGTATGCACAGCCTTGCGGTAAAAACAAACAAACAAACAAACAAACAAACAAAAAACACTCACCCAAACTGCAGAGTTTATTGTGTTATGGTGTATTTTAACTTTAAAATGCTTTAAACAACTTTAAACAGTCTCATTTTATGGTTGATACTGAATTATTTGTGCTGAGCTTGAATCTTTTGCAGCAAAAGCTCCATATGCAGATTGAGGTTGGGCTGACCTTTTCTGCTTCCTTTGGATGAATGGAGTCTTATGGGAGCTGATGACACAAATCAGAAATGTGGCTTGGTATGTGTGTGTGTGTGTGTGTGTGTGTATATATTATTTTTTTTTCCTTACTAGCTGTTACTGTACCTGTCAGTCTATGCTGGTTCATTATCTGAATCAGAGACGGTAGTTTGGTCAGTCGTTGTGTTTGAGATGTGTTTCTCAGTAAAAGGTAAATCCAACACTGTTTTTAGTTCATCATCTGCTTCTGTCTCTTCATCTAATGTTCTCCCTTTACATCTTTTCTTCTTTTTTTCTTGTTCTTCTTCATCTAGTCGTTCTTTTTCAGTCAGGTACAGATGTCTCAGATGCTCGGGATATTCCTCCTCTAACTGGATTGGTGATGCTTGCATTTTCTTCCTCTTTTCAGAGAAGTTTGTTATATTCATGTTTTATCTTCTCCTTCCTTTTGAAGGCAAATCCCTGACCTGAGAAAGAATGAGAGGGAGATGAGATTCAAACAGTACACACTCTACATTTAGTCCTAGTTAATATTTGTTTGTATATTTGATGCGATGACATGGCAGCTCTTTTTTCTAGGATGCAACGTTGATCAAAAGAAATATGTTGTGGCAATTTATAAGAAAAATCACATTAGAAGTTAACTTTTTTTGTAGTATAACATGATATTAGCGTTTTCAAAATGTAAGAACTAAACTGCGTGCGTTTTACCAGTTTTTCTCATTTCTTTTTTTGTCATTGACCCTTATGTCAGATTTGTTTATTCATTGTTAACTTTCTACATCTAAAATACATTTTCTTAAATGTTATTTTTTCTAAGTGGTTATGTTTAAAGTGGACTAACGTTACTCACCTTCTTTTAAACTACCATCAAAAACTTTGTTCTCTGGAACCCATTTTCTTTTCTTTTTGTCGTTGTGTGTTAAACCACCATGTGCACATTTGTTAGTGAAGTGTTTTCCTTTAATCCGAACTTTAGTTTGTTTTAAAGGTTCCATGTTTCACCTTAACTTAACATTTACTAATTTGTGAACAAAACGCTTGTTTGTTTTTCGCAAACAGACGCAAAGTACGATGCCGGGTGATGATCGCAAGGCATTACTACATTCAAGATAAACACCATTTGTGTGAGGGCAAACATATTGCTTTCGCTTATTCAACAGAACGCACGCTGGTACACTCAACATGGCCAGCGCAGTCGGGTCGCTTCAGAGTGAATCATATCTTGATCTGACTACTTATGTCATAAATACTGTGCGTCAACAGCTGTTGCTCAGCCTGCTCACACTAAATACTAGGCTGAGATGAACAAAATCGCGGCGGAACTCGTCACCAGTGAGTACGCGAGATGCATGCCGGTTAGAAAAGTGTCCGAGTTACGTCCGCCTTGCTCTGATGTCATGCTGACATGCAAAAATTCTCGCAACGGCGAGGCGGCTGTGTCGGATTGAGCAGTCGAGCGCAGTTGCTCTCCACCGACTGCGCTATTCAAAAGCATGATGGGAAACGACCATAGACAGTAAAAGAAATGGACACAGCGACCCCATTGGATTCAACGGAGACAAGTGAAGTCAATTAGAAGCACACACTTCCTGGGGGTCGAGCGTACTGCGCAGACTCAAACTCAGCTTGATGACGTAAATGCGACCATAGACACCTGTCTTTGTTATGGGAAGTCTTCTTAATAACTGTGCCGAGAGAAATCGGAATCACCTAATCGAATCTTGCAGGCGTTGTTGAATAATTTTGTCCCGATGTCTTTTATGGACTCTCTATAGCTTTCCTCCCTTGACTTCATGCTATACATCCCCCGGTAAACCTCATAGACAGTAAAAGATTATCTGCGAAGCTTCTCCCTCCTGTCCTGCAGTGAAAATTTCTCTTACCAGCGACAGAAATTACGCTAATTATGATGCTGTCGTTAGCCTATTTTTACAAAAACTGCTTCTACAGGGCCATAGCAGTAGATGATACAGCGTAATGGGGCCTTTTATACATTTTAAGCGTTTCTTTGTAGAAATAATAAAATGGACAAATGGAGCTCCTTTAAATGCCTCAGATTTAAAGTTATTCGCCGTCAAAGTGACGCCAAAATGAATGGGAGCTCAATGGAATGTGCTAACAGCAGGTGGGGGGTCCGGCTTAGTTAATGGCGGCGCCCAGGGATGCTTCAATAAAATATGAAACCCTGCCCCCCTGGAAACGACTGAGTGACGACACAGCTTCATGCTCATTGGCTGAGAATGTCAACTGATACATTAGGCTTGTTTGAGATGCGCCTCGCCTCGCCTGAAATGTAGGCGAGAGTAGGCGGCTGAAGCCCCCCTGGAAACGACTG
>NC_056600.1:8235101-8237627 GCF_018340385.1 Cyprinus carpio | reverse complement strand
CAGCCTCGCCGTCGAGAGAGTTTTTCGGCACACGTCAGCATGACATCAGAGCAAGGCGGACGTAACTCGGATGCTTTTCTAACCGGCATGCATCTCGCGGTGATCACCGGTGATCGGTTCTGCGCAGATTTTGTTCATCTCAAACAAGCCTATTTTCTCTTTATTCTAAGAATTAGATTTATATTTACATGCGAACTAAACAAAAACAAAACACACCTAGTGAACTTAAGAATTAGGACATGGGTTTATTTTATTTTTCTCTTAATTAGAATTCTTCCTTGTAATTTTCACTTTATTCTATTGTATTTTTGTGTGAATTAATAAATCAATCCATTAAAAATATACATGCACACATACATATCTAAATGGACTGTTTAGCCATTATGCCTCATCTTTGTGTGGTTTCATCTGAGAAGTGTCAGGGTCTGGCTTAAAACAAGGGAAGAAATTCTGAAGAATGTTTGCTAAAAAACAGCTTTGACTTGCATAGTATGGAAAAATACTAAGGACGTGAAATGGTGGCAGAAACCTGCTTGTTTGCAAACATTCTTCTAAATTTCCTCCTTTGTGTTCAGCAGAACAAAGGAATTGATGCACATGATGACAAAACAGTGGTATTTCGATTACATCCACTTCGTCTGCGATAAAAAACGTGAACGTGATCTCCTCCATTGCTGACGTTTGCAGGCGACAAAACAGCGAGATTCAGAAAGTGTCCGACTTCAACAGTAGCCCCTCACTGCAGAACACAAGATCCAGGGGGCGTGGTTGGATCCCCATCTAGGGGGTGGAGATGGGTAGGTTTAGGGGTGACGGTGGGTGGGTTTAGGGATCAGGGGGTGGAGACGGGTAGGTTTAGGTATATGTAAGGTGGGAGGAGTTGGATCTGGATCCAACCACGCCCCTGGATCTTGTGTTCTGCAGTGAGGACCATCTCGACTTCAAAGGTCTTTTTTGACCCCTCCCCTTACTGCGGCCACCTACTCTCGCCCCTATGGCAAACAGTTTTAGCATTTAAAACTTGGTTTGAATATAATTTCGGATAGTCACAATTGTAATTCGGATAGTCATAATTATAATTCGACTAGTCACAATGACAATTAGAGATATCTGCAATTATAATTGCACTAGTAAGAAATCGAATTAGAGATATCTCTAAATACTTTATGACTAGTCAAAACTCCATTTAAGATATCTGTAATTACTTTATAGATATCTTCAATAGACACGTCATACATCCTCAAATGTAATTAGAGATATCTCTAATTCAATTTTGACTAGTCACAATTATAGTTTAAGATATCTGAATTGCAATTGCTCCTAGTCGAATTGCTGTTGTGTGACGTGTGAATAAATTTACTCAGCTCCTCCCCGCCTGCTCTGCTAACAACATAATAAAAGTCTGCTTTTGTTGTCACGGAGAGAAAAGCTACTGGATGAAGTGCTTCGTGGATTATTAAATAAATCTGGATGCAGCCTTGTGTGGTAAAATGTCTCCAGCGTGTATGTATAGCGCTGTGTTTTAACTGAATCATGTTGCAAAATAGACCAAATGCAGTGTAATGTTCAATAAAGGCAGAAAATCACAAACTGCTCGTCTGAATTTATTTATTATATATTTAGACAATGAAAAATAATGTTTTTTATTTATTTATTTATTTATTTAAATAAAGGTAGGCCTAATTTGCAGCTTTTATCTTACCATTCATTCTGACTTTTTTTTCTCAGTATTGCGATATATAGACAATGCGAGATATAAATTTATAACTGAGATAAAAAGTTGCTATTTCTTTATTAATTAATTTATTAATTATTTCTTTATTTAGTTGCGGAAACGAGCTTCCATAAATAGCCCACAAGGTGGGAGTAGCTATTAAATCCATGATGATGATATTCTGCTGTGTTCAGTGATGAGCGCCAATGTATTCTTTTAGGCAGCAGCTATTTGCACTAGGTGTAAATAGCATATTTTCTTAGCGATAGATGCTAAGATAGATTTACACTAAGTGAAAATAGCTATAGATTATATTTACACTATGTTAAAATAGCAAGATTTTCTGCTATTTATACTACTTATTTCAAATAATGGCAATTATCTGCACCTCAGTATTGTAATACATTATAAAACAGTACGCAATAATAACGTAGTGAGTGTAAATGATAATTTTAATTCAAATTTTTAAATGGATGCCTGCCACCTTACTTGGACAATAAAGCCCTCCCTACACCTACCCTAACCCTACCCAATATTTATTTTCAACTTTTTAATTATTTCCTTAATTTTTATTGAAAATAAATGCCTTTCCGATACGATATGAGATTTGAAAAGGAGAAAAAATGTTTGGCAAAAGGCGGATGCGAACTCGCACACACTTTAACCACTAATCCACTACAACTGACACTGATTTAGTCTCGTTTATCAGTGTTAACTATCCAAATCACATGTTGGTGGGTGACAGTGTAAGTAATCTCTGACAACAAGGCAGGCTTGCACTTAGTGTAAATAGACACTGATTCTTTCGTTTA
>NC_056600.1:8234983-8235058 GCF_018340385.1 Cyprinus carpio | reverse complement strand
GCTAACAAAATTTTAATCCACAGCACACACGTCTCAACATTACGATATAAAACAGGTTCAAAAGCCTATTTAAGT
>NC_056600.1:8234696-8234822 GCF_018340385.1 Cyprinus carpio | reverse complement strand
GCTTAACAAAGGTGTATTTGCATGCACATTGTAGATATCTATAAACGTATTTTGACTAGTCATATTGTTAATTCCAGATATCTACATTGCAATTATGCCTAGTCACAAAGCTAAATGCAGATATCT
>NC_056600.1:8233693-8234425 GCF_018340385.1 Cyprinus carpio | reverse complement strand
GCAAATCATATTTAAAGATATCATGAATTGGAATTAAGACTAGTCAAAACTAATTTAAAGATATCTGCAAATAATTTTCAATGGAAGTCAATGGAAGATTATGACTAGTCGTAATAGCATTGTAGATATCTGGAATGTGTATTGTGACTAGTCAAAATGACATTGTAGATATCTTCAATGCATATTACGACTAGTCATAATCACATTGTAGATATCTTAATTCCAATTTCGACGAGTCATAATTGCAATATAGATATCTGGAATTACAATTGTGACTATCCAAAATTATATTTATGGATAGTCAAAAACAAGTTTTAAATGCTAAAACGGTGTGGACTCCGAAGTGCGGATGTGAAGTGCGATTGCGGTACAGCGTCACGACTAAGCTGTCCCAAAGTCAGAATGCGCACTCCGAAGACCGCATTTGAAGTGCGAATGCTTCACCGCGGCGAAGGCTGACGAATTTCGAAAGCAACTTCAAATGCGCCCTTCGTTTCCCATGAAAATGAAGTGTACATCTTATGGACACTTCGCACCCTACCATATCCCAGAATCACTTGCGTGCATATGACGAAGGTGTTTATATTCAGAGGCAGGTGAAAGTTCTGTGGAGGGTTCCGGGGTCGATAGTGTGCGTCGTGGGATTGCTTGTGTTGTTGAGGCTCGAATTTGCTGTTTGAATCATTTGGAACTGAAGGCGGTTGGGCACGACTGTTCCGTGAATGGATCAGA